>NC_137468.1:153136701-153323139 GCF_964235325.1 Thermobia domestica
GATATAATGTTAACATTTACTGCAATCTTCTATGGTTTTTATCATATCACTTGAAAGCGAAAAAGTAAAAATTATCTAAGTAACAAAGTTTATTGCGTTCCGGGGTGACCGCAGCGAAGCGGGGTGAACGCTGCTAGTATCTAATAAATCAATTTTTCTTCTTATTGAGCAAGTTTATTAGATCAGCTAGGTAATGAAAAAGAGCATGCTTAATTCAATAAGTTACAGTGAAAAAGTTGTATGTGTAATAGAAACTAATACACAGAAGTGTTCCTTCATTTACGTTAAAACAACGGTTGAACTCAAGCATAAGTTTATTGAATTTTTGAGTTGGAATAAACAACCACGTATTTTTTAAGTTCTGTTTTTTTTTTCCTATTACTAGCCACACTTTTGCGTACAAAAGTGTTTTTGCTGTCCGTCCAGTTATTAGAGGGCAACATTTCAATGATAAAATATTACTTGCTGAAACATTTTGAATCCATTATTCCTTAAAGGACTTCATTTACTTCATTTGCAAATTTTAGACGCCGGTGTTTTACAACAACATGCTGCTTAACCCCGGAAAAATTTCGTTGTTAGTGGTTGGAATAGTTCCAATATGGTAGAAAGTTCTAAGCCACATTCTTCGGTTTCGATTTTTATTCGTTTCGGAAGTGGATTGAAGTAATCTTTGATAAACACAAGTTGATTTTTTGATACTGCCAACATGGAAGGCTTCATTATTTATTGAATATTTGTTATTTTAAAATAATCAAATGTACACTTCAAATGTCAAAGTGCAAAGTGTCACAGACGAGTCTCGTAATGCTATAATGGACAGTAGGGATGGTACTGAGCATAGGTATCCAAACTCGCGAGCCCGACGCTCGTGAGCTCGGCACTCACGCTCAACCGGGCTCGGGCTCAATAATTGAGCGCGAGCCCGAGTGAGTCCAAGCCCCAATGAAATAAGTGAGCCCGAGCCCACTTGAGATTAGTGAGCGCGAGCCCCAGTGAGCGCGAACCCAATCGAGAGAAGTGAGTGCGAGCCCGAGTGAGCGCGAGCCCAGTTCAGAGAAGTGATCGCGAGCCCAGTTGGGAGAAGTGATTGCGAGCGCGAGTGAGTGTGAGCCCAGTTGGGAGAAGTGATCGCGAGCCCGAGTGAGTGCGAGCCCAGCTGAGACAGGTGAGCGCGAGCCCGAGCGAGCCCAGTGGAAAATGGCCACCTTTGGTACTGAGACCGAGACTAATCTTGATCTCCAATTTTCGAGACGTAATCGAAACGTTCCTTTATAAACCGAGAAGACTGATTCAATATAACGAGATTTGCTGAAGACGAGACTGATATCGAAACAGACATTGTATTTCGAGACTAGACAAGACCAGTCTCAGTCTCGTCTCGAATACTGACAAAAAAATACTGGAGTCCTCTATAGTTAAAATTTGTTACATTGCTAACTTATGTGTAAGATAATAAAAGGTGCAGTCACAGTCATATACACAGGAAAAAAGGGACAAATACTACTTATGATCACATGGTAAAAATTAATATTTGTAAAAATGTCTTAGATACCGTAAGAAAAATGTTAAAAAGGTTCTCTCTCTCTCTCTCTCTTTTTTTTTTTTTTTTGGCCGAAACTGTTCTTTGAGATATAATCCCTATATGTGTACTGAAATCAGGTATTTTGTACGTAATCCTCGTTACATATGACTCGACTTGACCGAGCCATAATCTTAAGGTAGTAGCCATCTCTTTTCTTAATTTCCGTAAATTTTCAATCAAATTAAAAAAAAAAAAACACTATCTGCGTTTGAAACATTATCTTGTTTCCTAATGCTAAAATCAGTGACGACGCCAGCTTTAATTTCTTGTGGGGTACAGAGAGGCAGAGGCAGTTTTGACGGGGCGGCTTTTTTTTCATAATACCAAAAATAAAAGTCATATTACTTGACCTACGTTGCAATACACCATGTCTAGGAGGGTCAGAGAGGTCGTATGACGTTACTGGGGGTGCATCTGTATCATTTTCCTCTCTAGCATTGTCACAAGCTCAAATTTTTGAAACATTCGTCTTTACAGCATCTGTCCGGGAATAACTTTACCACTACTGGATGTGCATCTCTCACCTGATATATTTTTATCTTCTTTATACCAAGGTCACTGTTTGATTGCACGTACCTTCCGTTTCTTTGGAGTGTGAGCTCCGCACTATGAACTCGTGCTACAACATTACGACGGTTTTGAACACTGTTTAATAAAGCTACCCGATTATCATGACTGCACCTGGTATTCCATTCCGTCTTACGACGACCTTAATTTGTTTAAAGCAGCAACATCAAGACCAGTGATATCAAAATGAAACTTGGAGTGACCCAATCTAATATCTAAGAATGCAAAAATGCACTCATTTACTTAAAAAGCTCTTATGCTAATACGAACTTCTATTATACAAAACTTCCCAGTTATTAAAAATGACTTACTTATGCTTAGGATTTTAAATTTCTGTGCTTTTGGCATCTATGGCCATGTTGGCCCGTCACGTTTTGAGGGATGACGTCCCTCGGCGAGCACACTATCTGGGGAAAGGGAAGAAAGAAGAAAGCATTGGGGAAGGAAGGATACGACCTGTGATCTATATGGTAGGTACCACCCCGGCATTTGCTGGTGGAAAACCTCATTGTTATAGGAAAACCTCATTCAGAATGGCTGGCCTGAAAAAGCTCTTTACAATTTTTCGACCGAATGCTCCCACCGGGAATCGAACCCAGGACCGCTTGCACCGAATGCGAAAGCGTTAGCGACTACTGAACGAATGTATTATTTGCTGAACATATGAGAAAATCGAAAGTAGAAGGTTTTCTATATAATTTGATATAATTTCTATAAATTTTGATATAAATTTGGTATAATTTGATATTTCTATAATTTGATATAAATTTCTTGTTCTACCTACACTGAGAAAAAATGTTTGTGATGTACGTAAAATCGTATGTTACATTTGTAAATCCTGTAGTTTTTGGACTTAACGTACAGGAAACGTATAACTGAAAACGCATGTTTTATAATACTTTTTCTATAAGTGTTTCATGTGTACGTACTTTCCGTATGAAAGAATATAGGCGGTCAGGATCTCACATACAAATACACGTATATAACATATAGCTGACGAAGGTAACATACATATATGTATGTAATATAAGGAAGACTCTTACATATTAGAAATTACACAACGGTATGATGCAACATCTAAGGGTAGTGCCTATGTAGCATACGGATAACGTATGCTCCGTACTGATTTGTGTAGTAAACATAAGGATTCCGTATATTTGTACAATATACCGCTTTCCGGAGAACGGGTTTTTCTCAGTGTAGTGTCTTGTTCTGCCAACTTATGTTTGATTATTCCAATTATACATGCTTGAAGTTACTATTACATTCAATAAATTAGGAGAAACTGGGGCTATTTGAGTGTAGTAAGGGAAAACTCAAAATTTCCAAAAAAGACGCACTTTAGAGTTTAAATAATTAGGCCATAATTTACGTATATTAATATAGTACAACATATTAAAGGATAAAGAACCTGTTAAATCATATACATTCAGGAAACGAATTTAAAATAAAAATGGCAGAATTCGAGACAATAAAAATCACAGGGCTATTTGCATCTCTCACGGGGCTATTTGGGTATTTCACTGTATCAACATTGTTTACATTAATTACATTAGTGTGCATGTATAATCTTAAATTATATCCTTTTCTATATGATTTGTAGAAAAAAAAACATAACTTCATAGTTAAAGGAAATTAGTGGAGCAATTCTTTAGGAAAGGGTATTCAGGATAAGCTAACACTCCTTCAGCGTTGTAATAACACAACGAATATTAATTTTCTTATATATTACACAATACCTTACACGTATAGATTCATCTTAGAATGGTTTGAGTTATTCTCTTTGAAATAAACACTTGTAAAAGCAAACGAGAAAGAAGAGAACTCTTGACAGAATAACACAAAAAGAAACTTCGGATAGTTTTACATTTTCTATATTAATTTTCAGTAAATAAAAAGAATACACAATAATGAAATCTGTAGTTCAAATTTAACTTTTAAAATAAAAATGGACTCACAATAAGATTTAAGTTCAAAATCAATTTAACGAATAGTCTTGTCAATCAAAATTAAATGTGTAGTAAGATAAAAATCAAAACGTGAGAAAAAAATTGGAGAAAGCAAAGTGCATGAAAATTATTTTTTATAAACTTGCGAGAAATCATTAATTTCTCGAACTTCTGAAGTACGAGGCAATGAAAGTTATCCTGAAATGTGTAACCTAGAGGTACTTGTTGCATACAAACTGTTTTCTCCCATAAAGTCTAACACATATCTCATGGTACCACTGTTTACAATGTTGGCAGAGAATCCATTCTCCTTTGCTCATTGATTCTTTCGAGTAATATTTCACCTTACAGAATCAGTATAGTACATTGTTCTTGGATTCAATTCAATCATTATCATCACGTGTAGCGTAGGTAACACTTGAAGGCACAGGCCTATTTATTTTTGTCTTCTTGATGCTTCTCGTCTTCGAGCAGGCTTTACCAGATCCCTCCAATGATGAGTTTCGTTTCGTGCGAAGATGTTGGACTTTTTCGGGAGAGGTAAGTAGGCCTATGCTTTGCTCCTTCTTCGTGTGGATACATTTGACTTTTTATGTAAGAGTGAGAAGAATTTGCATCACTGTAAGCATAAGATGGAATTCCTGCTACATCATATGTTGTATATCCCACGTACTCTTAAATATCTTTCTCAGAATGAATTTTTTAATTCGATTATCACTTGAACTTCCGGGTTCTGATGGGCTTATGTCATGAAAACACACTGCTCTATCCAGTGGTTGTAATATTTAATACATTAGTGGTGTGAGGTGACAAGCACAAAACTTCAATGCCATGTTGCTCACAAAACTTGAGAACTTGTAGCGAACAGTGAGAAATATGTCCCTCCAAAATTAACAAACACTTTCCCTCAGCCCCGCTTGTTAAAAAAAAAAAAAAACTCCTGCCAGCGTGCAAACAGCTCTTTATTAATGTAACCACTATCTGATAAAGAAACTTGAGAAGCCACTGGTAGATTGTTTACAAATTCTTCATTCATATGCTGAACTTCAAAATAATAAATCGTGTGATGTATTATCCAACTGCGTTCCAAGCGACTATTACAATGACATTTTCGTCTCTCTTAATGTAAGTACCACCCATTTTCCCACCTTCTTGGCAATGACTTTGCTTCTTCCACATAGTATATACGTTTTTGTTTTTGTGTTGAGACCAATCGTTGAAGTAACGGAGTTCAAGAATTGAAAATCATACTCACTACTTCCTTATTAAAGCCCTCAGCACGAGCTCTTAAAAATCCCTCAGGCTTTCGTAATGATAAATTGGGATGTCTTTTCATGAAACTGGAAAACCAATCTTCACCAGCTACTTTCTCAAAGGTTATGGAATATGATTTATTGTTAGATATCGATGTACAGCCTTATGAATCGTTTCACGGTGCAGCTTAGTACTTTTTCCGAGAGTCATAATTCGGAACACGAACTTCCTCCTGTTCTTCTGTCAATATTGTAGAGTGATTTTCGGTTTTGTACTTTGAACTGTTCCATTATTATCACCCTATTCTCACCATTTCAAACTGCACTTTCCTTCACAAAGTTTCGAAAGGAAAATTGCAGATCTGTGAAGCTCCACGTAAACTCAAATAACTTTTTGTTAGACTTTGCATGACCTTCTCCATGTCTTCATTATTCCACTTGCTGTATTTGTTTTGATTTGTGTTCGTACCATGTAAAAGGAAAATGAAGTGTTGTATTTTACATGCATGCATCACATAGGAGGATGAACCATAAATACAAAACTGAGATTAAAAAATTAAAGATATTCTCGTAAGTTTACACCTGACTCAAATAACCCCAATTGGCTCAAAGAGTCTAAATTTTTTCGACTCAAATAAGCCTGTTTTGCACATATTTACGTAGGAGCGTACTATTTTCAAACGAGACAGAGAAGAGCAAAAATGGCGGTTATAACATGCGAACTTTCTTTTTTTTTTTTTTTTACGCGCAGAGTAATAATTTTACAAATATATGCATTTACTCAGGTTCAGCACCTTATACAGTATTATACAGACATTATTTTATATCAGACCAAAATATGAAGTATTGCAAGCCATCTTGCTCAGAATAGCATCATATTTACAGCAACTGATAAGAAGCAGCAGATCAACGACACATTCAACCTTTCCTTTACCACCGAACTCACAATTGAATGCAAATTTAGAGTACTGATGCGCATATTAAGTGCGCAGTGACATTTTTTTAAAGTTTCAACCAAATATCTTCGTGACCTAAATAGCCCCGGTCTCCCCTAACCTCTACTGAGTAAGTAACTATGAAGGTCATTGCAACTATAATTTCTAATATTGAAATAAGTGAGCAAAATATTCCTAATATTCATAAAAGTGAACCTGTTCTTCTCATCTACCTATTGTAAATATGTAACACTCAAAACTCTCTATTATATATTGGCATTGTGCTCCGGTAGGTAGGCCTACTCATGTTTCCAGCTGTAAATTTGTTTACTCATCAATTTAAATTAATTACTGTACTGAAGTATATTATGAAGATTATATATGTAAAAAGGACAGAATATGTTATTCTTTTTCAAAAAGTCAGGACAATAATTTGTTCCCAAAAACGAGACAATGCCAGTTAATTAGGAGTATGGTTAGCCTAGACGGGACGGAACCAGGAGCGTCATTTCAGATTTTGCTTGGGGTGGGTGGGGCAAGACCCCTTGATATAAGTAAAATTTCGCGTTTTTTACTGATTTACTACTATTCTATTAATAATATCTATATAAATCGCCAACTAAGGGGGGGCATTGCCCCTCCCTGCCCCCCTAAATGACGCCTCTGGACGGAACTTGCGATGTATCGGGAAAAGTTATGACATTGAAACTAAAATGCACACTTTATTTAAAAAAAGTTTATTATTTATACCTTTCGAAATGGCAAGATATCGATTTTTCGCTATTTGATAGACAGTTGTAGTTCCGCAAGTAGGTCTAAGCCTACTGTTTTCTTATAATCAAAAGTACGAGTAATTTTCCACGAACTTAAAATAAAAGATTAAATTTTTATAAGTGTAAAGTAGGCAGAATCTTCCGCAGAAGAGGGAGAGGCAAAAGTCTGACATACAAGCGAAGTCATGAATATGTACACCTTGATACACTTAATACTTCGTGTAAAACACTTATTATTAGCCCACATAGCATAACTTTATTAACTAGATTAAGCATACTAAATACTATAAGCGTGAGTAAGATAGTCTAAGGAAATGTTCTAGAATACTGGCCCGGACACATAGGTGATGGTGAATTAGTAGTAAGGTAGGTTTCTTTCTTTATCAAAGCTCAATACGTAATTCACAAGTAATGCCGAGCGAGCGATAGCAAGTGAAGGCAGGTTAATAGTAAGATTGATGGCTTTATTTATATGAGGTTGAGGACCAGTATTCTAGAACCCTACCGAATGTAATATGCTTTGACAAGTATTTCGAAGATGCTTGTCTCTTTGGAAATCCAGGTACGGACAATTGCCCCCTCTTGTCCGCCGCTGGTGGACAAATATGATTTTATTTTATATATTTTACGTGTCAAATACTGAAAAATATTGGAAAACATTGCTCTAAAGAAATTGATCCTTCAACAACTGAAAAGCTACAGTTGCGATTCTCCGGTGCAGGTTCACTTTAACGGGTCTTCTGCAAGACAACTGGCAAGGTGTAGTTTTACTATACGGATCCATAGTATAAGTAGTAGTAGTAGTAGGAGGAGGAGTAAGTAGTAGTAGGAGGAGTAAGTAGTAGTAGTAGTAGGAGTAGGAGGAGTAAGTAGTAGTAAGAGTACTTAGTAATTGTAACAGTAGGAGTAGGTGTAGTAATAGTAAGAGTAGTAGTAGTAGTAGGAATGGGAGTAGGAACGGATAGTAGTAGGAGTAGGAGTAGTAGTACTAGTAGTAGTAGTATTGGGAACGGGTTAGAAGCCCCGAAAGGGTTGGTTGGGTTCTGTTCTTGATACAAAATGGGAAATTATAGACTTGACAAAATTTCATGGCAGCTTATTGAAGATTACGTGCAATTCGGGTTCGACTTTAATTTCTATATTTCCACGTAAATACGCATCACAGATGTAAGTGCACACCATACTTCCATTACTTATACACTACTCTATTAAAATATTAGAAATTTCTCCGGTAAATTTTATAATCTATGGATCTGTATAGTAGCTATCAAGGGCGGATCTAAGGGGGGGGCTACGGGGCTATAGCCCCCCCCTTGACGCTCAGGTTTACACTGGATAAAATGGGCTTCAATTCAGCTTTACACTGGATAAAACGGCAAATTATGGTTTAGCCCCTCCCTTGATCATATCCTGGATCCGCCACTGGTAGCTATAACTGCACCGTTAAAAGTCCTTTGTATCATAATAAGCATATGCGAAAAAGGGCTTTAAGAAATAGTGAATGAAATATCTGTTTTTAGTTTTGGAGTCATAATTGCGCTCTTCTCCAGTGATTTGTTTGCTACGTCACGACAAAATGCTTATCAAAATGCTACCATGTAAAAGCACAATATACTTTTGATGCCATAGAATATTATACGAGATTTTTGGCAGCACATCTGCTACGAGAAATGCTACGATAAATGCTTTCGTCTAAAACTAGCCTAACCGTTGCTGTTACGATGTAGCCTATGGCAGTGTATCTATTGGAATAAGACAGGTGCTGTAACTTTGAGCTATTCACGTTTACTAACCGACAGTAGCAACACCATGCGGTGCAGGTGTGAAACTTTTGCTTCCACCAGACTTTATGGCGAGGATACGTTGCTTAGTCGCTTATATTATTTATTTACTTATTCAATGTGTTAAGCATGAATACTCGGGCGAGTACCGAAACGAATATTCGGCCCTAAGAGGAACGAGAATCGGGAATGGCGGAAACTTCATAACGAGGAACTACATAATTTATATGATTTACCAAGCATTGTTAGGGCCATCAAATCTAGGAGGCTCAGGTGGGCGGGTCAGGTAGCCAGGATGGAAGAAAGTAGGAACGCTTTCAAAGTCTTAACTGGAAGACCAATCGGAAAACGACCATTAGGAAGACCTAAGTGATGATGGGAGGAGAATATTAAGATGTATCTTGTAGAAATAGGAATACAAAGTAGAAACTAGATCCAGTTGGATAAAGATAGAAGTCAGTGGAGAGCTTTTGTGAACGCGGCATTGAACCTAAGGATTCCATAGGCCAAAGAGTTTGTTAGTTACGTGTTAAGCACGAGCCCGGATAGCTCAGTCGGTAGAGCGTTAGGCTTTTAACCTAACGGTCCAGGGTTCGAGTCCCTGTTCGGGCGGTAGGCTTCTCTTATTTTAAAAAAGCTATATTTTGTATAGTCAGGAATGTGTAGATGCTGAATTGAGACATATATAATAAGGAAATATGTGCTGAATTAACACTTTACATTTGACAAGTATATAAAGTATGACTTATGAGATAAAGTAAAATCCATATTTAACATCCTACGGTTATGTCCTTTAGGCTAAAGGAGACGGATGAATAATGAGAATGAGTGATTACAAAAGAATCGGTGAAATGAGGCTCATGGAGGAAGAACACAGAGAATCCATAGAGGCGATGTTTCTACCACAAACTCACTTGACCTAGGATCGAACTAGGGCTCTTTGCAGCAGAGAGAAGCCACTACCATTATTAAACTATCGTGACCCTTAAGATACATTTATGTAGGGCTTATGCAACAGTTCTTACTTTCTTTTTTGGCATTAAATCCACTTGGATACCTGACGAAGTTTAACTTCAAGACTTACTGTGTAGAGATGTGTTACCTGTCCTGGGCAAGACATAATTTAAAGTCGAAACCAAGGACGAAAAATGAAATGAAATCTTTGAGTTTTGCTTCCCATGGTTATGCCGGCTACGCTAAAACAGACGGTGATGATGAGAAATGAATGCAATGGAGAATGAATGAAGTGGTACATGAAACGGGAGAAGAACGAGAAGACTCACGAACACAGTGTTTGTCTATCACAAAGGCCCTTGGGGCAAGCTGGGATCTAGCCGGAACCCCATGCACGAGAGGCGAACGCTCTATCACGTTTGTCACTTTTTTAAATTTCACAACAACTTTACAAGTACATTGTATTACACTACAAATCAGAAGTAATTCACTTCAGAGAAGAAAGAACTACATTAGTGTTGGAGAAGCAACATGCGTAAGAAGTTTGCAAATTTCTTTGTGTTTGTTTGAGGAGTTAGAATACATTAAACAAATGCGATCTCCGAGTTTGTAAGAACCGAATAGAATTCAAATAAGACATTTGGCAGGATATTGTGACATATAGGATTTAAACTGTCCATTCAACCAATTAATGGCATTTAGTTGGTCTGGGGGTATCAGTGATAGTCAGGAAATCGTAAGACGAAGGTAGAGAAAATTGATGGTGGTTGTCCAGATATGAGTCCCAGCATCCGACAAAAGACATCCCAAATTGGTCGTCTGGAAATACATGCCATGATGCGATTTATTAAAGTATCAAGCTGATCACATAAAGAACACTCCGCTCGCACGACACGATGAATAGAAAATAACTTTTCATTTGTAGGCAATAACTCATAAATGAGTGCAGTATGAATGCTGCTGTGACACATTCCGAATTACAGTTTTTTTTTTCAAATACGTTGTCACTTGTAGTGCGGAAACTACAATAGTACCCATATAAACTGGCTCCATTAATAGAAAAATTCATGGCCGCGGTGGCTCAGTGGTAAAGCGTTTACCTCTGGTGCATGGAGTCCCTGGTTCAATCCCAGCCTGCGACAAGTGGACTTTGTGGTCGAGAAACCGTGTACGTGGGTTTCCTCGGGATTCTCCCACTTTCTTCGTTCCACCGTTTTAATTCATTTCTCATCCCCGTCTTCTTTAGCCTAGCCGGCATAAACGTGGGACGTAAAATTCAAGGAGTTGATTTTTTTCATTAACTGAGAATAGATTTGTTTGGAAGACAAATCATTGGGATCATCTTGAATACCAAAGTAAGCTCAGTATTGAATAAGAGTGTGAGCATAATCTTCGATCAATTTATAAAAAGGAATTAAAGCTGGATTATTCGGAAACACATTTTTCTACCCAAAAGTGGAACCACAGATTCGTATGCATCGTTTGGTCTATATAATATTGGTAGGCTGTTCACATATACAGTGTCTGACATTTTCTTTTTTTCTTTTTCTTTTCCTTTTTTTTGTATTCACTAAATTTAATCCAGCCACAAAACATGGAAGATATAAAGTGTTTCTATTAGTTCTAAAGAAAACGTTTGACCAATAAGAAACCACTAAAGAATCCAGTTCTTTCTTTTCGCATACAGTTCTAGTAAGAGGTATATATGTGCTATATGCCAAAGTTTGGATTAAATGTTCGTATTCAGGAACCAAATTTTCTGCAGTAAGTCCAATCGACGATATTTGTTTTCTTTAGTTAATAAGCGAATCTGTTGTACGATTGGATTCCATATTAAATTGTAATTGAGCGATGTAAATCACAGGACAAACGCAACCCCAGTATTTTAACAGTGTCGGCAATAGTATAAGTATCCGCTAAAGGAAAAAAAAAAGTCTGGTGGGCATCCACATAATAAAACATAACCGTTGATTTCATATACAGCAGAACCCCTCTCGTCTGTCACCCCAGTTGATCCGACCGTGCTCTAGCAGAATTTGTCCCGACTCGTCAGTGACTCAGGAGGCCTAATGTCGTTTTTTGCATTCAGACCATAGCCCCCAGTCCCAAAGGTGACGGATTAGAGGGGTTCTACTGTGATTGTTCTTAGCTTCACTTGTTTTTTCGTGCACGCACTTGGAGATTGGTAAACAATCTAGGAGATGACAAAATTGCGCATTGGTGTACGCATTAAAGTTACATCATCTGTAGAAGCTTGCAGATTGAGTGCTTGAAAGTCATGTAACTGAGGTTTATGGAGTTGCATCAATTTTCGTAGTAAAACGTCGACACCAAGGCAATATAATCCCATAGATAACGGAGATCCTTGTTGTATACCACAATTAATATTGAGATGACAGGTGAGATGCCCATTTATTTGAAGTTTAGTGTAGCATGTGTATATATTGACAGTACAACTTGGATAAATAAGAGTAAAAAGACATATATAGGAAGGACCGCAAATAAGTGGTCACGAAATAGACAGTCAAAAGCCTGTTTGAAATGAACGGATTATAGAAAAGTATTCCTTTTAAAGGGAGGAGATAGAAATTGTCTGCTGGGGGGGGGCAGACCTTTTGGTAGTTCTTGGACCTGTGGATTACTTCCTAGACGAATGTTGAGTAAATATGAGACGAGGGTAGCATTTTTATTGTTTGTAAAAAAGTTGGAAGGGCAATGCCTCCATAGCTCCGTCTATGTTTGTAGTATGCTGTGAGATCACGAATTTCACTAAGAGCTGAAAAAATATTATATTTCGGATTTAATGCAGCTTGGTAGTCACTAATAAGAAAAGGGTAGATTGGTTAAAGCCCATTAACTTTTTGAAAATTTTTGGTATCTGTGTTAAGTAGCATGATGGGACGATATGTAAGAGACGGACTACGGTGGATTATGAAGAGACATTTCTTAAAAACTTTCCGATGTCTCCTGACTTTTCCAGTGATTCAGTTGCTCTTACAATTCTGTATCCATCGAAACATACTTTTCCTGTGATATCGATGTGTCGGTCTCCTCGCGAGCTCTCTTCGCCTGCAATATGGCCTTGTGTACATCAATGCTGGCAACATCAGAAACACAATGGTGGCTCTTTTCTTTAACAAATTATCCGTTGTTGGTAAACACTTTTCCTTTACATGACCGTGCAACACAACGCCAAACAATTTCACCACACTTTCTCTCCGTCTTCTTTATATATCGGTATCCACCAAATATCACACTAGGTTGACCTCTCTTAGTTTTAGAAAACTCAATTGGAGAACGCTGTTACAAATAACGTTAGTAAGTGTTCGGAATGTCTAGAAGGCCTATCCGGCTGTACTGTCACCTAGTTTTACGAACTATCGGTTGATCGACGCACAGTGGGGCGAAAACGCAAAAAGCTGGCCAAAATATGATAACTATATTCAGATTGAATGAAATTTAGTATTAAGGGGTTATTGAGATTGCTGATTACGATTCTGCAACTAACGTTGAAAAAAACAAAATGGCAGATCCAAAATGGCGGAATAAAATTTGCAAAAGTCGAAAAAGTCGTAGAAATGTTCTCAAAAGTGGTGATAAAGGGGTCATTGAGGTTGCTGATTACAATTCTGCAACTAAAGTTGAAAAAAACAAAATGGCGGATCCAAAATGGCGGAATAACAAGAATGTCAACATACTTCGTAATTTTCACAATGTATCTTTAACAACATTCACTTTTTCACATATTTTGATGAACAATTACTTGTTACTTACGTTCTTATTTATTAGAAATGTATTATTACTTAAATGACACAAATTAGTGGTATTTGATTCAGTAATGATAACAGCAACGGCTTGTCACTGTAGCATTAATGAGCAATAATTAACATCAACACGCTTCGTAATTGGCACGTTTTGGCAGCTACGTTTTTGTCGACAGCATTAATTAATATTCAGACTACCATTCTACAAAATATGAACGTGTTGCACGAGGGTGCACATAATGTTTTCAACGCTTTAAGTTAATAAAATATATAAACAATGTGAAAATTTTGCCTGACTTGCTATTCAAATTATAAATTATTACATCATTATTATTAATTTTTCACTTCATACACTTATTCTACTTACCAGTACGATATAGGAAAACTTTACAGATTTAAAAACTATGAACGCGTTCGAAAGTTACAACCGTTTAAACGGACGCGTCACAATTCTTCTATTGTTCTCTACGCATTTGATCTGCTGAAGGGTCTACTTAAGACTGGCTCAGGTAGTCGGAATAAAGGAAAAACCCTATTTTGTTTATGGATTTGGGTCCTTCTAACATCACTCTAGCCAACTACATAAAAAAATTCCTATATTACTAACTTTCGTTTTTTTTACTTTTGGCCAGCTTTTTGCGTTTTCGCCCCACTGTGCGACGTGTGGAGTCATCAACTGTGTGTCGCTGGGACGAAACACTACTGATTAGCCTGTTCACTAATCAATGAAAATAGCTCGAGACGAACTGGCACGGATTTGCATTGGGACAACACGCTACTGGGACGAAACACTACTACACCGGGACGAAATGCTAGATTTTGCCTTAGGACAAAACACTACGGAACCACAGTCATGAACAATAATCACTTTCTCTTTCTTTGGGATTAGTATTATTGTTCCTGGATTATAGTATATGTTACATTGACGGAGCAGTTCATTACATAATTCACAAAAAATATCCTGCAAAATAACCCAATAATGCATGTAAAGTTCATTAGGGGTGCCATCAGGTCCTGGGTATTCACGATCTTTGCATGTTTGGATCACGCAAAAAATCTCTTGTCTCTGTATAGGCGCCATAAATTCAATAATTAAATGATCAGATAATTGACGGAGCGGCAGTTATAAATAATAAATCACTAATAGTTCGCTGAACCTTGACAATCTTTCCATACATGTCACTAGAATGATTGGTAATAGTCTGATGAATGTAATGAGGGTCTGTAAGAAGACTACCGTCTTCTGTCTGAAGAGTTGACATATTTAGAATATCGCTGGTTTTGTTCACGTACATAGTGGTATAAAGAGACGGTTGATCATTGGGAATTACATCACCTGTGTCTATTGTGACATAATATTTCTGAAGTAATTGTGTCTGTATATTGAGAATGCGATCTTTAATATGATTGATATGTTGACGATTGGTAGGACTACCAGGGCGGTCTCAGGAATAATTTAAAACACGATAGTAGTATTCCAGTATGTATTGTGTACATCTTGTTTTAGTTCACGACCTTTTGACAGGATCTTCACGACCGGAAAAATACTCCTATTTTCGGTTTGATATAAGATTCCATCATTGAATGGTGTTAGAAAAATGTTTCCTCAGATTTTGCTAATATGTCCAACGCATATAAAACGCTGTACGCACATCACTATTGTAAAAGTGTAGTGTTTAATTTCCAATAGCTTGGTCCATATGTTGGTTTAATATACGTCTGAAATTTTAAGGTATACACCACATCGCAACGTAATTTACTGAGAAAAGTAAAAGTAACATGCAAGTTTCAATTACATATACGTAAACTCCAAGATTCTGAGATATTTATTTTCTCGCTTGAGCAGAAGTGGTTCATTAAAAAAAAATTCTCTAGAATGCAGAGACAAAACTCGATAATTTTTGGGAGAACTGTTTCATTTCTAAATCTTTTCTTGAGGATAATGAACACAGTCACCCATCGATCGTGTGCTTTGACATTTGAACTAATCTAGTTATTTAATTCTTCTGCTACAATATATTTAACAATAAAAACTCGTCAAAGAGTTGTGCTATCAATTTGCATATTAGCTATATTTTCTATTAGTTATACAAGGTGTTTTTTTTTTTTTTTAAATCACGGATTTCATTTGGGTCTAGAATTTCTAATTGAAGTCTGATTTTCATGCGATTTGTGGCAAACGATCAAGGAAGGGTGAGAGATTTATGGGACTATATTTACTGGTTTAAATTCATCCGGGGTAATATCAACCACCCCTCAAGAAAAACAGTAAATACTCGCCAGTGTATTTTACAACTGGAATGAGATTTTAGATTTTGAAGCGAAATTACAGAATACAAATTAAGTTTTAGTGAGAATACAAATTAAGAGTTAATGGTAACACCCGTAAATCACATGTTGAATAGGTATAGCCGGTTTCTTGCGACAAACGACGGAGAGATTTCTTGGGCGACCTAAGGAGGCGATAACTGACATCTTCCACAACACCTGTCTGTGGGGTCCGATGCTTTCCTCCCCCACTCGGAAGTGATCCTGTTTCTTCCTATTTATTCATTAACAACCATATTATGTTCCTGTCTGGGGCAGAACGTGAGGCAAATTTGTTTCTAAATGCCTTTTGCGTATAGCATCAACAGATTCCGTTCTCCAGAAACTTTTAACAATACATTCATGTTATACTCACACAGTAGCATAGAACTGTACAGCACAATTCCCAATACAACGGCCCAGTTTCCTGTTTCTTATTGGCCTTCGCGAGGTTGCCATCTAACGAAGAAAACTCAAATCTCCACACCGCACCGCACCTTATTCCAATTGTAAGGTACACTGGCGAATATTTACTGTTTTTCTTGAGGCGTGGCCGAAATTACCCCGGATGAATTTAAACCAGTAAACATAGTTCCATAAATCTCCCATCCTTCTTTGATCATTTAACACAAACCGCATGAAAATCAGACTTCAATTAGAAATTCTAGACCCAAATGAAATCGGTGAGTTTTTTTAAAAAGAAATCACCCTGTATAATACCTACTTTCTTCAATATTTGACTATTCAAACTCCGATTCCAAAGTACATCAAGTTAATGTGCTAAGATCTGAAAATTGCTTTCGTAGAATGTGTGAACGTAAAAATAAAATCTATCCTAAGGTGGTTTGTCAGATTTATACATGTCCTTGAATAGAGATTTAACTTTTAGACAAGAAATTATGACCTTCCCTATTTTTTACTTTCATTGTATGCTAAAGCTTCAGCATACAGTTGTTTCAATTTCTCGTCTTTGTCTCAAAAATATTCAGCTGACTGTGCACCAACCACAACTGCAATTCTTACTATTCATATTAAACAACTGATATTGAGAGCAGAAATGAGACGGGACTAGAATCATGCGCGCCGAGTACGTGGGTGCTCCGGGCCTCCAGCACCCACACAAATAATCTTGTGGGTATGCCGCAAACACAAGATTTTTAATTTGATAGAAACAAAATAAATATTTCTCACTTGTCATTATCAAAAATAATAACCAATTATAACATTGACATGGAAGTTAAAATTTCTAACCTTGAAATCATACTGTAATTGTTCGTTTCAAATGTGTTTGTGCAAAGGCAACCAAGCTACACACTCCCCCTTACGTTTCAAACGTCCAAGGAAAAGTACAGACAAGTGTTTTTTTTTTTTTTTTTTTTTTTTTTTTTTTTTTTTAAGTAATTGATGTGGCAGTGGATTCGATAAAAATAGTAGATTTCAGACAAAGGGTATTTTCAGAACTTGAAGCTTTTACTATCGGTGAAAGTGGTGTTGATCGAATTCTGCTGTTCTATGTTACAGACTTTGATAAAGACTAGCTAACATTTTATAGGAATATGTTTCTATATGTGTGCAGAACGAAGAAAGAAAAAGTGACCAACTTATCAGACATTACAAATATTTTAAGTAGAGAAAACAGTGCTCCCATGCGTGAAATGCTCACTGAATTTGTGAAGTTTGTACGATGATTTTAACTATACCTGTTACCTTCTTCTACCTCTGAGCGGCCATTTTTCAGCACTTAGACGATTAAAAATGTTTTTTTGGTCAATAATGACCCAAAAATGATTGAATTATTTGGTAATTTTGCATGTTTAGAAGGAAATGACTGAAAATATTGACATTAAAAAATTGCAAAGAAATTCCTAAGTGCAAATGACGTAAGAAGGAATGCGTTTTAAATTCAAAAGTTAACATGTCATGATTATTAGACCTACTATTATTTGGTACATGGAGTTAGCCATTTTGTAGTTTGTTCACAACAAATCCTTGCACAGTTCTTTCTGCAATATCATTAAAATGATTTACCCACCCAACACAAGTACATACTGATCATGTGTAAAGAATGTTCCTCGAGGTACATTGGAATGTACATGATAGGTACGTGAATAGAGCAATCATGTGAAATACACATGTAAGGAATAAGGTTACTTCCGCCCAAAAGTACGTGCATGACACATACCGAGGAATGTATCTATTATGTGTATATCACGTACCGTGTATGTACTTGACACATGTACTTGGCATTGGCATGTGCCAGGAATGTACTAGGCATGTCAGTAATGTTCCTTAGGGCAGTGCTATGCAACTGGGGGTGCGAGTACTTAAATACTAAAACCTTAACGCTTCATTTTTATGTTCGAATTTAGAAGATTGTACTTTTAAAAAAAGCCACGCAACTAACTCTGAAAATATATGCCCTCCTCCGGCATCTGTGTGGCAATTTAACTATCTATTCAAATACTACAGTAACATTTACGAGCGACCGAGCTCTAACCTATAATCTTAGCATTCAAACCTTTGATTTACGGTTATTTGTGATTTCACGTTTATAACAAAGACAAATATTTTTAAAAGAGTGTAGTTTAAATAAATTACTGAAATAAATATTTTTCACAAAGTTTATCCTTTTAAATTATTGTTCAAAGGCCTTTGCCTTTAGTAAGCCTTCTCCGAAATACATGCAAATGAATTGTGCTGCCATCTTTGGAGCTCTTTTAAAATACACATATATGTTTCTCGACAATGAGATCTCAGAAACTACAGGCTCTAGAAAGATGACGTTTTCACTGATCGATTGCAAATTTCATGTAGATTGTCCAGTTCTAATTGAATATTTAAAAAACATGGGCACTAATTCTTTAGTACATTTTTACGGGTACATTGGAAGTGTTGAACTTTCAAAAAAATAAAATAAAACATCACATCTTAATCATTACACATTCCAACACCACACTGTTGTATATAGCGGTTGTATATGTCTCCGGCATTTGTTTCATAGCCAAATAATAATGGAAAAGGAAGGATAACCATTTCTCCAGTCTAAGATGAACTTTTTTGGGTAGTGTTTTTCCCAATAAGCACCATATATAACTGACAATATATTAATTTTGTATGTAATGTATTTGCTTATTACATACTGCATGCAAGAAGAAAGAAAACACTGCAGAAAATTGCAAAATGACACACACAATATATTACAATGTGGCTAAACTCAGAAAGTGGCTATAGAAGTGAAAAGCATATGGCTAAAAAGCCACTATTGGCTCTTTGGAAATTATGTGACTAACGACGTTCTCAAAATGGCCAGATCTCGTCACAAAGTGGCTAAATTGGCAACCCTAGTCGCAATACGAAGCAACTTACGCACAACCATGCCATGGTACATGGGGTAGGTGCCATTCACATTCCTCACATTCCAGTGAAGCATGTACAAGTACCTTTCAAGTGTCAGAAATTCCTCGAAAGGCACGTACCTAGCGACACGTGCTATGCATATGAAATGTATATTTTTCAAGTACCAGGTACGTAAACGGTACATATGGAACTTAAATGGCACGTTCCTAGAATGTACCTGGTTGGGTGGGTACTTTTATGAAGATTTTTCATTTTAATTTGTATGAATGTGGTATTTCCTTTTAGTAACGTGTTGATATCATTCCTTCATGCAATCATTATACATCATGTAAATTGTTTAAAGTATTAAGTTGAGTTGATTGTAACGTCCCTTTTAGCAGCGAGGCTATATGAGACGGGACCTACTGATTAACGTGGAATCCGAACCACATGAGCTCCCGCCGGGAATCGAAACGGACCTCCCACGCCAAAGGCGCGTACGCAGTATAATCTTACAATTACATTTACTGAGAATATTCATTACACTAACTTATCCTTAACCTTGGATTCGGGTTTGAACCCGTTTCTCTTGCGTTTAAGTCAGCCGTCTTATCAACTGAGCTAGGGACGCTCCAACTATAGTAGACCTACCGGTACATTTTACTTTATCACATCACAGTTCTTTATGAAAGTGTTCATAAAAGATTTTAACTAAAAGGAAATCAATCAAAAAATATCGAGACTCTTCCTGAAAACATATAACACGTCTCGCCTTAAGTATGCACCCACGAAGTCGGCGCCGTTGACTAGAATACAAGACTGTTGCATGTCCCATCTAAATTTACGGAGACTTAGGACATTCAGATCCAAAATCGGGACTTACGGACTTTTTATTGGATGTATGGCAGTCCTAATTATACTGACAATTGATTGTTGTTTCTTAACATTTTAAATATAAATATCGAAGAACACCTTCTATTGCCAGCACAAGCCACTAAGAAAATGAATAAAAATCTTTAAATGTCTGTATCTAAAAATCGAGATTTTGGACTTATTTCCCTTTTCCCAATACTAAAAATATGTAACAGATGTTGATTGTATTTTACTGTAGAAGTGTTGTGCATAATTACACAGGCAACTGATCTTATTCTTTTTGTTACTTTTGCAGGAAGAAAAATTGCTTCTATCAGAACGAACGCCTTTATGTTCATGAATAAAGTGTTGAGAGCTTTCAAGTGTAATAAAAAAAGGGAAACGAATAGGCGCTAGATTAGATAAGCAACTCCAAACAGAACAACAATCAGGATATCAGCCAGCAGGTAGTCCAAAGCTCGTGTGTATTGCCAAACTTACAAGCTACCTTACCCCCATTTTCACACTTCTAGATTTAAGAGAGGGGGGGGGGGTAAGGAAATGACTGCAACTTCTGTTCTGTTGACGTAGCTAATAACAGGAATAACGTCTAAACATGAAAGGTAACATAAAAAATGGGATTTATATAAGGATAGGGGGAGGGTATCTGGCATAAAATGTGTAACACAGAGGATTGGTGGAGAGTAAGTGGAGGACACTGAACCATATTACTGTAGTATGCGTGGCAGTTCTATTTCTGAGAGTATTGTGTTGTAATGATCGAGGTCTGTTCACCATCACACACCCATTGTGCATCCGTGTGTTTGTGCAGATGTAGATATGAAATGTTGAGGAGGCGACGGGAAGAAGGGGGAGGGTACAGTGAGATTGTAGGTGGGAGAGGAAAAGGCAACAAGTGTATGTGTATGTGTTCCTATCGTCACACGTCATCATAGTACGTACGTTGGAAGAGTGTCATCGTGGCACACAGCCACATGTCTGTTGCCTCGCGGATCAGTCAGACACATTACGTCGAGTGCTGCTGGTTCGAACCAAGGATTGATTGCGTTCAAGTGATTGATTTACCAGGGTCCAACAGTGAGACTCAATGCAGCATTATATAATCATGATTGCCTTTATTTATGGTAATGTATGTATGTATAATTATTATCCATCACAAGCAAATATCTTTTTATTAAAAAAAAAATCATACACATAATTACGATTTTATAACACACCAATGCACATTCTTTAATATATTTTCTATTTTAGGAAATAGAAATAGTAGTCCCCCTACCTAGTATTTTAGGTAAATAAATTTGAGGTACAGTTGGATCATAAATTTTTCATAACAGCATAAACTCTGCACTTGCAATATTTCTTTTGAAAACAAAAATTATTGAAACAATGGGAAAAAATAAAGTTAATGAGAAACTTCAACGAAATAATATGATTCTACTTAGAAATATTTATATACAAATTTATTCGGAAAAATAAGGGAGGAAAAACATACTTTGTAAACTAGATGTTAAGTAGGAAAATGGCTTCAAACAGAAAACAAGAATAATTGAAATGAATATAGCTAAGTTATCGTGTTCGTTGAGATTTTACAACAGCAATCTCGGACAGTAGGGGGCGTGGCATAACGATTCTTTCCAGATCTTTTCTCTTTACTTTCTTTGTGCCACGTTCATGACAAATAAAGTACAAAAGCTAATAAAATCTTTTGTTTAAAAATTTGATTATACAGTATACGTAAGATTCTGAATAGAAATGCGAAGATTTTTTTTTGGTAAAAGAATATCGTAATTTTTACGGTCATTATATAATATTTCTTCCAACTTTTTTTTTCAGTTAAAAGTACTTCATGCTTCATTTGCAGTAATATAAATATTGAGATACGGATTACACCTATTGTTCTATACTTGGGAAATTGTTAATAAAAATTCGTTCCATATATATAAAACATGAAGGATGAAATCTAATGATTGTAAACTGAAATTCAATACTTATTTTCATATTGCATACAAAGTAATTCTTGAAAGCAAATTTCATGTGAACGTCTGATATATTGAAACAATCTTATGGGCGTCGAACTGGTGCTTAGGGCTGTTCCGATAATCGAGTAATCGATAACAATTCGATAAAATTTCAAAACCGTTTCATCGATAAAGAATTTTAATTTTATCGAATTATCGAACTTTCGAGACTCCCGAAATGTTCGAGACTCTCGAAATGATCGAGACTCCCGAAATGATCGAGACTCCCGAAATGATCGAGACTCCCGAAATGTTCGGGACTCCCAAAATGTTCGAGACTCTTGAAATGTTCGACACTCCTGAAATGTTCGGGACTCCCAAAATGTTCGAGACTCTCGAAGTGTTCGAGGCACTCGAAATGTAAGAAACATTAGACAACTTCGAGACACTCGAACTCTTCGAGAGTCTCGAATTGTTTGAAAGCAGCAAATACAGAAATATATCAATATGATCGCATTTGTCGAGTCGCTTGAATATTTTGAAAAGTTCGGGATTATCGGAGTGTTCGGAAGAAACAATGAATTTGAGATTATCGTAGTTGTATATAATATGTATTACATATATGCAGAGTGTTTATTTTAAAACTTCTCTCCTTAGCAATGAAGTGAAGGAAAAGTTTTTTCCCCACAGATCTGTATAAGGTTTAAGCAGTCTGTCAGAAGAGAGAAAGAGGAAGAGAAAACATGCATCACCTGAATGGAATTGGAATCCAAGACACCATTAGTCTACTAATAGTCTTTTGCCGATTGCGCCAATAACGGGGCAGGCAGAAAAATAATTTTAATATGATTTCGAGGGTTTAATTTGAAGTTCTGTATAGAGATAGGTAGAGTAAGGAAAGTCGATTGAAGACTTATCAAACTTTTGTTTCGAAAATTTACTCTCCGGCGCTCGAATGCCTTCGAGTATTTGAGATTGTCGTGAAACAAACCTTGAGAATTTTGGGTGCGAAGCTCACCATTTAAAGGGCGTCCTGTCTGTCTGTTTGCATGTGGCGTCCGACGATAACTTTCGAACGGATTGTCCGATTTTGATGGAACTCATTTTAAGATGCTCTCTTTTGCTTTTACCAGACACCTATTGTTTTGGTTAGGGGATTTGGCCATACCACAAGGGGATTTTTTCCGAATTGAAGTATTTGTTCTTACTTTGGGCGTAGGCGTGTGAAAGCTACGATAACTTTCGAATGAATTATCTGATTTTAAAGAGGATTGGTCTAAATGAATATGGCAGGTATCTGTTGCTCTTGGTTACTTTACGATATTTGATTTTGTGTATAAGATGCCGTGCGGCTCTGGGCATTACCAACCTCAGATTCAATGCGTACCTGGGAGGGGGGATGCGGCCAAAGCGTGGTGCCGACAACACCACATTCATCTACGACTGAGGGCACACTCCCTACATGCCCTCATGGCATGATGCTATGCACAAGGGAGAACTTTACATATGACAGAACGAAGACTAAAGGAAAATGAAATGAAGTGAAATCTTCCAGTTTAATGACATACTATTATGTCTGTTAGGCTAAGGGAGAAGTATGATTAAGGCAAGTGAATGAATGATGATGGAATAATTGGTGGAATGGGACTGTGGAAGGAAACGGGAGTACGCCGAGAAAACCCACGGACACGATATTGTCCACCACAAACTTACTTGGTCGGGGATCAAACCAGGGAGGGACAAAAGGGATGAAGGGGAAAGGAGAAAAACACACATCCTCTGACTTACATTTCAATGGCTCTGATTCAATTTCCATATCAAATTAAAATAACTTCCGATCAGTTCTTAAGGAAAAATAGAAAACATTATTTCCTCAAGAGTTCTCTCAGCTGCTTCGTATATTGTTGCATACAGACTTTCAAAGAAAGATGGTCGTGCAGTTACTTGCTTTGCAGTTGTTGAAAGAAAGATTAGACCCTATCTCTCCTGTTGTGTTCTGCATACAATAGACTACTTATCATTGTTTCTTTCTTTTAAGAAACAAGAAGCCAATGTCATTGAAACCGATTGCAATTACATTGCACTTCGGTTGTAATAAGATTTTTCTATGGGAAACAAGGTTATACTGCTAATCCAAGCTGAAACGGTACTGGAAAGTGTGTTCAAGTTACTGAAGTGAAAATGTCAGCGAAAAGATCATATGGGATATTTGGATCATTCTGAAACTTGGATATTTGGATAGGGCACATACTAGTTCCTAAATAAAATCTTGACCGGACTACGGTAGATCCTATAGTATTGGAGCTATGGACCTATAAAGTTCATTTATTCATGTTTTCGGCATCCTATAACTCCAAAAGGAAGCATTTGTGCACCCAGGTTGGTCTATACTTTTTGTTTTATCTTGGTCTCAGGATAGGGTTGCCATATTTTGAAATTAGAAAAGCGGGGGATTCTAAACCGTAAGTACTGGTGTGAATTTGTGTATTAGAAATACTGACGATCCTTCTGACATTTCCAATGTACTTTTCTAACAAAACTAAAGTAAAGAAAATTTAGTTTTTGCCTTTAATGTTTTATTAAGTTCAACAAATGTGAGTCTCGAATTGTAAAGTAAGTATTAAATACCCTAGTAGCAAAATCGATTGGCCCAACGTTGGGAAAATGGTGGTAATGCGACATACAAACGGTGGTCCAACGTCATGTTTGGCCGCTTTGGCAACCGATTCCCACCCAAACCATTACCCACTTATTCCCCAACCAAAAGAAGGGTGGGCCTTCGTTTACCCAACCAATTCCCAACCATCTCCCAACGTTGGGCCAACTAAACCCCAACAACCTTGAGAATGTTGGGCCTTCATTCACCCAACCAAATCCCACCAGTTTCCCTACGTTACCCCAACTAAACCTCGACGTTGAATGGTGGTTCACCATCCAAACGCTGACGTTTACCCAACCAAATCTAGCATTATTCCCTGACGCTCCCCGACGTGTCCTTGCGACGGATGGGGTAGGGTGGTGATGCATTCGGTTTCGCACCTTTGACTTTTTATATGGTATTCCTGAGATATTCGGATGTTATTTATTTACACAGTTATTATTCATATATAATGACGCAGATATTATCGACTGTATTTGCGTTATTACCATATAAATAATAACTCATTCCTAAATAAATAACAGATCTGAGTATCAGGAATACCATGTAAAAAGTAAAATGTGTCGAACCGAATGCATCTCCACCCTACCTCATCCACAGCGAAGACACGTTAGGGAACGTCAGGGAATTATGCTACATTTGATTGCGCACACGACAGCATTGGATGATGAACTACCATTCAACGGAGAGGTTTGACTGAGCTAACTTGGGAAGACTGAAAATATAGATTATTGAATGTGTGAAGCAGTCTGCGATTCGACTCGCTCAGCATTTGTGTTGTGTGTTGGTCTCACGATAAATTTCGAACAATTGAACCGACTCAAATGAAACTTTCAATGATTATTTATTCGTTCAAAGTACATGCCAAGTGCATTGGAGAGGAAAATTGGGCAAGAGTGAGGGGGTAAAGCCCCCTAAATGTGCAAAAAATATAGGAAAACACTAAAGATGAATACTTACATGTTGGGTCAGGATGCGACGTCTTCCGATTGTACATTTATACTAGTACTAAACAATAAACTCCATGGTTCTGGATAATCAATAACCATTAGAACGCTCTAGAAAACCATTAACCATTAAACAACCATCAGATGATAAGATCTGCTGTCAACAGTCTTTTCTCAATGTTTGCGTCTGATAAAGAGAACGTTAGGTTCTTGAAACTGTAATGTATAGTTATTAATATAATTCATTTTGTTCTGATCAGAACTGCGTTTTAATGGATACTAGTACTAACCAAGCATATTATTGAAAAATAAAAATCAATAGACAAACAGCCAAATAACAAACACGCATTATACCCATTAGAGATTGAGGAACTTTTCCTTGCTATCTTATACACCAATCCACAATACTACTGCAATAACAAAGTAATTGAAAAGAGATCAGTATTAATTAATGAAATAAATTAAACACTGTTCTTAAGTTTCCACTACATAATTTTTATTATAATTGCAAGTTGCAAAATCATTTGTTTTACAAGATTACAATCTTCTTAAATGTAAAAAAAATACAATAACAAAGAAAAATAGTAAATATTTTTGAAGTTGCAAACAAAATAGTGGTAACTGTTCATTGTAAACAACAATGAGATATGCATATTAAATCTGGATCCATGTTGAAATACCAGCATTATTTCACATATGTGTACGAGCATATGAAAGGGGACCAGCCGGTGGTTAATGATAGAAGTAAATCTGTGCATGAAAATGGCATATTTTGAAGCACTATACAGTAAACAGTTTTACATAATGGAAATTCTTATTTTGTTAATGTTACAATTATACTCAGATAGCGTAGATCAGTTATTACTTCTACTACATATGAAGAAATTTTACAGCACCATTGCCTCATATACGTATAAAATAGACTTTTTTGAATGCGATTATATATATACACACACACACACGTCTGAGTGTCCACTTTCTAAATGCATGCACCCATACATATGTTGTAACATTACAAGAAAAACGTTGAGATGTGTAACCGGCTAGTAAACCTATATATTTCATAATTTCTTAACATACACAACTTAATATTCTGATCAGATAAAACAAGTAAATGCCTTTTTATCTTATAAATCCAAGAAAGCAAATAAATAAAAAAAACGCTACATCATAGGAAAAGACAAGTAGACCCAACAGTGCGAATGAAAATTCAAAGAGTCATTAAACGTACGATTCGATTTTATAAGGCACAGGATGATGATTTGGATAAAACATACCTACTGTTTCCCTTACCCCCGCCATGTGTACGTACAGCTTAAAGTTAATAACGTTGCTTTCTTTCTAAAATTAAGAGGCCCCGTCACGGCGAAATCAAAATATCGCTGGTTTTACAGTAATTATGATATCTTCAAACAGATAAAAGTAATCGAAAAGTGGAACAAGAGCTCACTAGACAATATTATTTTACATGAGATACCGTTATCACGACTCACTTATCTGCTTTCGATTTCTAGTCATTTAAAGAATCGGCACTTATTTTTGCGTTTACAAATGGCTGCAAACGCAAAGCTACTAGGTGATTCGTGATAACGGTATCTCATGCAAAATGATATTGTCTAGGGCGCTCTTGTTCCACATTTCGATTCTTTTATCTATTTGAAGATATCACATAATTACTGTAAAATTAGCGGTATTTTAATTTCGCTGTGATTAGCCCTCTTAAAAGTATACTTCATCACAAAGTCAACACTCGAAAAGTAGGGACTATAGAAAATAAAAATATCTCAATAAAGAAATTAGGGCGACTTCCGATTTTTACACCAAGCCTCCGCAAGTGCAGACATTATAATTTTGAAGTAGAAAATGTGTGATTGGACCAATAATCGAACCTGAGACCTTAGGCTCATCATGCTTATGTGCTAACTCACTGCGTCACCCAGTCGATCTAACTCCCAACCACACAATTTCAACTATTGAGGACGGTGTTGTCTTTCTTTCAGACCACATGGAGTGTACTACAACTTCGTTGAGTTTGGACTGCCCCAGTGTCTGCTGGGAAGTCCAATCACAACAGAAAGTTGTGGTATCCTGACTCTCCATATAGTCTGAAAAAAAAGAACACCGTACTCAAAAGTGTAAATTGTGTGACTGGAAAATGGATCGACTGGGTGGCGAAATTGGTTAGCACACAGGCGCGATAAACCTAAGGACCTGGGTTTGATCTCGAGTCCTGTCACACACTTTTCACTTTTTAAAATTATTAATAATGTCCACTTGAAAAACTGGTGTTTAATCACTGGCTGATCCACAATTCCCATTAAAGGCCAAAAACATTTGGTTGAATTCGAATGTAAAGGTAAACCATCCACATTAATTGTAATAGTTACCAAACATGTTCCCTCATTTTCTACCAACAACTTGGAATTTACAAATGGATAAACACATGGAATCAAACCTGATGACCTTTTCTTCACAATATTATGTTCTACGCCAAAGTATTTAAATAGACCCCCTGCACGTGTATCTACATTGGAGCAATTGTATGTAATAGAGTTCGTGCGTCTAAAGGAAGTTGAGGGAAACATTGGTTTAAAATATGTAACAGATTGGTAGTGGCTGTATTAGTTATGTTATATTCCTTTGCCCACTGCATCAACTTCACTTCCAAAGAATCAGGAACTTCACTATCACTCCACACTCCAAAATCACTAGAATTATCATATTCACTAGATACCTCTGAAATGTCGAGGTCACTGACACGTGGAACTTGATCATCATTTCTGCACGAAGTTTCATTCGCATTGTTATCTGAATCTAGTTTATTAGTTTTCTTTGTTTCTTGTCCTATTACTTCTGCAGAGAGAAATTTGTATTCATTAACAATTTCTTCATACTCCTTTTGAATCTTGCGGCGCTTAGATCTGGCAGAATCTCCAAAGCTTTCTTTTTCCACTGTTTCCTCCATTTTTCAACTATTTAGCTGTCCTTTTAAAATCGAAGAATTGGATGTAGGTTCAGTAGCTGGCCTCTCATCTCAACCAGAACTGCAAATAAAAGTTAAGTAGCTTATTAGCACAAACAATCCCCTCAAATGCAACGTAATATATATTTCATATGTACAAAGTGAAAACAGCCGAACTTAATTTATAAAATATAATTTAAATACATTTGCAGTTCGCGATTTTCTAAAGTAAACAAATAAAGGTCCATTCTACCACTGGTTTAGCATTTGCAAATTCTGCGCTTCGCGAATGTCAATACTGGGTAGAAATTTTCATGTACACCTCAGATGAATACTGGAATAAAACTTTCAAAACAGACCCTACCAGAGCCCTTTGTCCTTCCGACTTGTGCCATATACACTTAACACCTTAAAACTTATCGAAATAAATAATGAAGTGGAAAAAATATTTTTAAAACTTCATTTGGCAGTTCTTTTATTTCAATCTTTTTTAAATAACATTTTTCTCTTGTAATAAGTGTTGCGAACCAGGGTTGGCAAAAAGCGTTTTCTTACAAAAAATAAAAAGTCAACCTGTTTCTGTGATTGATTAACAAAAAAATACGTATGGACAGAAATAAATTAACTTGGCCTTCACGTATTTCCAGCAATGGGGTTATAAAGGACAAAATCTACAACTCCTATACGAAGTATATTCGGGAATCGAAATAGTACTTTGCGTATAGAGTTGTGCGGTTCTATTTGTGTATTTTTTAGACCAGGAAATTCCCGTCATAATCATGCCTGCGTTATTATTTATCAACAATATTAACAAGTATGTAACGTCATTTTAGTGACATTGTATTGTAATCAATACGCTAGAAATGACGTTTATAAAAGTAATGAATGGTTGAATTTTAAAATAAGAATTTAACCCAACACAGGGTTCTTACAAAATTACTTTTATCATTTTCCCTGATTTCCAGGTGCAAGATCACCTATTTTCCCTGACCCGCGACATTTAATAACATAATGGTGTACTGATGATGAATGCCCGTAAAAGCTAAATAAAGACTTGGGGCAGTGATTCTCAACCTGTGTGCTGCCAAAGATCAGCAACTTTCCGTTTGTAACACTATACAGTAGACACAGAGCCATACAAAAGGCTAATAATAGTAGACCAGTGTAAGTTATCGAAGGAATTGCCATTTGAGCTAGTGAAGAGACTTTATAAGACATCTTCAAATAATATTATACACTAACGTTAAATTTCTTTATATAAAACACTAAAAGATTAGCCATCCTTCTGCACAACAAGCAGCTGTAACTGAAGAATTCTTAAAAAAAATGGCAACAAAGTGATTCTATAAATTTCGAAAAAAAATAAGCGCTCCTAAAAGTTTAGTAAACAAACAAAAGAAAACCGATACTTTAATGGAATTTCTCAATATTTCTTTGAATTCAATAAAATGAAAAATAAAACAATGAGAAACTTTTCAAAATAATGTGTAAATGTATATGCAACTATGAGAATGCAAACCCTCAAACGCAAAAATATTTGAAAGTTTAACATAATGAAAGTTATGACGAGCGAACATTACAGCTGCCCATACCAATTCCTACCGATTTTTTTTCAGTTATTGCAATAGATCCTACTTGGTATCACAACAAAACAAATTTATTGTTATACATATTATTAAAAGATAACGAGAATTTTAGGAATGACCCCCCCCCCCCCCAAAAAAAAATGCATCAAAAGATTGCGATCTTGGCCGATAATTAGTTTTCGGATCAGGAGCTACAAAATTTTTGAACGGCACCTAAATGATTTTTTTTTTTTTTTTACGGAATAAGCTCATACAGAGTTAAGTGATAATTTTCTCTTTCTTTTCCCGTTTCTTCCAAAGCCGAATTGTCTTTTTCTCGCACATTTTACAGAAGTTCAGAGTTCTGAAGTTCCGCGTGCGTAGGCCAATCTACCAGTTGTCGTTGGGCTAATGAAGAAGCCACTTACAAGTTGTCTACCAATAACTTTTCTTAATAGAAATACCAGACTCTACACTTGAATTTCTATGTGAAATAATCAATGTCACTCTCACAAGACTCCACAAGTGTTAGAATTCACTTTTCCCACTTAGAACTGATTTATAAAACTCATCAAGATTTGAATTAAAATAAGACGCTTTTAGACGGTTGAAAAAAAAAAGGTTCGAACTCTTTCTCAACTACCTCTGTTTTAACATCATCGAGACGAAACGACTGATGGAGTATTACCAAGCACTTCGTCATCCTTATCCGGGCAATTTTAGGTTTATACAAGAATACCTCAGGATCAAAGCATGAAATGGCACGAGTAAGAGGATATTTTTCGAGTATTTCTTTCAGTAGTGCCTATCAAAAATTTTCGACAATCAGTGAAGAAACTGCACTTGTTTACTTCCTTGACATCTTTAAGCTTCCCAATGCAATTTTTTTCTCCCGAATCCTATATCTACATTCTTTGGGGCTTTCAAGTTACTTTTAACTTCTAGAGCTTGCCCGATATGTGAATTTTGGACATCGTTTAAAATTTATTTCAAATTTTTTGACATTTAAATAAAATAAAATAAATAAATAAATAAAAATAAAAAAATATAAAAAGAAAATTGAAAATTCTCTGTATTGGGGGAAAGAAAAATTCTTATAAAGCTAAATAATAATAGTAATAACAGTAAAATTAACTATTTTTTTTAAATTGTTCATTGTAAAAATTCTACATGTATGCAGGCCGAGGCAAAAGTCTGGACATGTCATATTTTCAACATTGCTGGAGAAATCGGGCAATACCTTACGATGGAGTAATAATAACATGAGGACCGAACGCCTTATGACGATCATGTTGAAGGTAGTCACCGTACGTTTTGTCTACACTTTTAATAAATAGTTATATAATAATTAGCTTGGGACCAGTTTGTCCTAATATGGCGTAGAAAACAAATTTTATGTCAGCTGCGAGCAAATTTGATTCATTAAGTTTTACTATGAAAGCTAGAAAGTAGCTGTGTAAGATTACGTTATTTTGCATGTAATCCAGCTAGGCACTCTCATTGCATGACCGCACAGAAACTGTCTTGGTAAGTACTAGTAGCAACAACTGAGTGATAAGCCAGATAAATGAAAGAGCATTTATTTAGTTCTTGCCCAAGATACCGACAGGTCAAATATTAGAAAATCTAAGCAGTGACAAAAGCCAACGAGGAAACTATAACGAAATTTAGGCCGTCATTTCGAAGTGGGGCATCTTGACTTTTCCCAAGTTTACAGGAGAGCGATTTAAAGTTCTACGGGAAATTTGATTTTTAAATCTTTATATCGCCGGAACTATAATGAAGTGAGATACTGCATTTTAACAGTTGATAGAACACGTGGAAGTCATAATAGAAAAACGCACTTTTTTTCAAGTTACGCCCCTTTGCGTTTTCACCCCTGAATTTGTAAAGCATACAAGTTGTGTTTCGCGCATATTATCGGAGGAAACGAGCATCAATGAATAGTAAGTAAATCCTATAGGTCTGTTATCCACGAATGGAACCTACACAAGATTCAGTCACAACAATAACGCACATATGAACCTCAGATCGCGGGAGGAAGGAGGGGAAGGTGGCATTTTGCTCAATGTACTTGATAGGAGTGGTGACTGTCCAAAATTTGTCCTCAAACAAAGTGCATATTAGACAGGAGTTTCCAATCAAAGCATACCTTTCAGTATTTGCATTATTCTCAGGGTTCTTAGTGCTTCTTTACCCTTTCTACCGGTCCAGTTGAATTTCTTTGCTGCGTCGTTACTGAATACTTTTTCTAACATTCGTCTCACTAATTTCTCAACACTTTTACCACCCAAGGTACTCAAAGCTATTTGCTGTAAGCAAATATAATAAAAGCAGTTATAATTATACATATTACCAATACACTAGTTGTTACTAACGAATAGCAGGACACAATGAACTAAAAATATCAATTTATTTCCTTGCCTAGCATAGAAACGAAGAAAACTAGAAGTAATCGATGAAAGGGTTCCCGCTCGTTTGGCAAAATCAAATTTCCTGACTTTTACAGGTTCTTAAATACCACTACTTAGAGATGTTTAGATAGCATATATTTGTACCAGTGCACAGAGCAATACAATTTGCACACGAAAGAACGGAAACAGAACATTTTTAATATGAAACATCCCGTAACAACTAGCCGGATAAGGCAAACAGTAAAATATGTTATTATTTCCAAACATGAAAATAATGACGAACCGAATTTAAAAAGGATAATGAAGCATAAAGAACATACTGTGCAAATAACGAATAATTTTCGGAAAGTGGAATGCCCCTTTAACTGAAAGTGACATACCGTTTAATAATTCTTGTACCCAAGATTTACAATGAAAAATACTTAAAATGTGTAGCAAATATACAATGAAAAACTTATTTCTCTTTAATCATTTCGCCAACACTGAATAAATAATTGTTTTCTTATGATACAAAAACAAAGGAAGCAGGGATGCTACTTCAGGGATATTTCCATTGCATTGTGTATAACATTTTGTTTATAATCTAGATACAACACACACGTTACATAACAGCTTAAGATGCGGGAAAATGTTTAAGTCATGACCATTTTCTATAGGCATATTCTTAAAATTCTCCTGGTGGGAAAACCCTGAAAGTCCCTGTTAGAATGGCGGAGCCGAACTTGAGCCCAAAATACAACGAACGCAAATCCAAGTCTCTATAAAATAAGATATGCCCTATAGGCTTCATTAGGTTATGTATACTGGAACGAAGTTATTCATAATCGCTTCCGCGGTTGTGAATATTCATATTACAACAACTGAGACATTCATAGAAACAGATGCCGAATGTTTCTACCACACACGCCCCAACATGACACGTTAAGGTCGTTGACTGCTCTGTAGCGGCTTAATATATGAACAATTTATGTGGCATGTTATATAGATTCATACTAGGAGAGACGCCAATTGCTGGTATGAACAAGTTTATTTCTATCATAGTTGCTGCATTATCAATGTTCAAAACTACAAAGGAAATTATGACCCACTTTGTTTATTCAGTTTAAACTTGCCACGTGTCATTGAACAAATGTAAGATACCTAATGGGAAGTATCACCCCGTATAATATAAAAATACGGAAATTACGGTCTAAAATACTACAGTGAGCTCAAAACCTACCAAACTTGTAGCATTATTTTCATTGTGTGCCCATTCTTCCAGTGATTTAACCGACGATACCGTTTCACAGGGTAGAGTCAGACCGTCGGGTAATACCAGTGGTTGCGAAATTCCCGGTGAACGTAAATTTCCGTGGACGTATCCCAGTATGCGTGACTGGGTTTCTTCTATGCGTTCCAGACGTCCCTTAATGTTCGCCAAATGCTTAGCAATAACCGTGAAACCTGCGGGAAAAATGAAGTATAACCTGTATTGCATATATAATAACTTTTAAGAAATACAAAAAAAAAAAAAATATATATATATATAAAAGGAAAATAACTTTAAACTTTTTTTCTTTTTTTTTGTAACATTACGATTTCGAATGCTCATAATTTCGGCATTTTTTGTTTAAGAATGTTAACCCTTGTGTACTACCAAGAACACTTTTACACAGGAATTACATAGGGTCTTCTAGAATCCCACCTAAATTATGTTCTTTACGCAGAACCATCAAAGAGACAACTTAAATATTTAGCATGCATCTTTAGCATAAACTCGAGATAGTCTGCAAGAAAAGATGAACTGTAATCTCACTTGTTTAACAGCTGTAACATGAGAAAGAAATCTGGGGTTCCAAAAGACCCCATGGTGGTACACAAGAGTTAAAAATAGTACTAGACTACTAATAATTTCTGAACTTTGTTTTCAGAATTTTATTCATTTATTAATAAATATTTGCACCAGTTCAGTTTCATAGAGGGTACAAAACCAACCAACCATTTCTGCTTTCAAAGATATAATAGTTAATGGGTGAAGGAGTTTACTTCTGCCAGCCTCAAATGCATTCATTGCAACATATTTTGAATGTACAATTCTAGGATATACTAATTTATATGCCTGCTTTCAAAACCCGATATTATGATACTGATCTTACAGTTTGGGTATTCTAATTCTCCTCTCAGCCGTTCAGTCCAGCTTATCTACTGACCGCAAACATGCTCTGCACCACGCGGGAGTCTGGTGCAGGGTGGAAAATACTAACAGTGAGTTTTTTCTTTTAAACAGTGTTATCTTTAATTTAATAATTTCTTTCGCTTTGGATAATACATCTCGAGACCTGAGAAAAACATTGGGAATTAGAGTTAAATGTTAATTAGCTATGAATTTTCATAGCAAATTTCCTAATTGGGATTAAATTTCGAATTGATTCCCAATCTTTTACTGATTGCAATCCCAAACACTTTTTCATATGCATTGAGGAAAAAGTATATCAACATTCAACAAAATGATACATATATATATATATATATATATGTGTGTGTGTGTGTGTGTAAAATCGGCCGGTTCAGAACTAGTTTACGGCATGAAATGCATAAATTTCGACTCAAGTTATGTAAAATGCACAGGGTTTTCAACCTTGGGTGCAGATGGGGGGGGGAGGAGAAACACCCGAAATACGTCCCTGAAGTCTGCATTGGTCTCCTCTTTCTACTTTTAACAAAAATTGTTGTGTTCAGTACTCTATATCTTTGGCGAAGTTTGAACAATGCAGACTCGTTTAAAAAAAAAAAAAAAAAAAAAAACAATAGTAGGCGTATTTCCGCCATTAAATAAAAAAAAGTGTGCCTTTGCGCCAAATATCATAGTTCCTTCCACGTACAGATACAGTGCTACTTAAAAACACAATAAATAGCCAACAACCAGGCCTAGCATATATTTCGCGGTTCCACTCGAGCAGAATGTTTTACCAAAAAGAAAATTTATAGCTAAATACGATGTGAAATATCTTTTGTGAAAGAATGGAAGTGTGAATGTAAGAAATTACTGTCAGTGCACAGCATATTTAAATGAATTTTGAGTGAGTGAAAGTGTGCGTCTCCACTATCCTCGTTTATGCGTACACCCTCCGTCGCTGACGCGCCTGCACCATACGGACGCACCCCGTCGCTTTCGCTCGCGCCTCCCTGCTCTGACTCAGACAGCATTCGTGTTTCTTAGTGGCCACCTAGTACAAGTTAGTTCGTGTTTTATGCATTGTAGTTTGTGTGCCATACGTCCATACTGTATTTATACTGAGCCCCAGGGTTGGCAAAAACCATGGCTTTTATTGAAAAAACCAAAAAACCAGTTTTTTTGGTTTAAACCCGTTTTTTTTTTTTTTTGGTTTAAATAATTTGCTCTATGTATTAATATCGCATATGGACAGAAATAAGCTTTTTTCGCCTTGGTGTTAGTATGCAACAACCGGGTTATGCTGGAAGGGGGTCACATAAGCTTAAAGCGGAATCCAAACTGCTTCTCGGCTTACATCCAAGAGAAATTGTCCTCTATTTGAACTCGAAACCGGGACTAATTGGCCACAAATGCGATACGCCTGCCGACTCACTCACGAAGGACTCCTGGTAAAAATACGTTGATTAATCTTTACATATTTGTCAATATAATCATCAAGAGTCATTAGGACAGAAGGACAAAAAGATAAACAATTGCACAATGGAACCATTATACAGAATTACATATGGACAATTTCAAAGTACTACAGAGTACAGAAGAACTAATATAGTCCAAGTCAGCTCACTACGACTTTTATTAGTCCAAGTTAAAGAAATAGGCATTTATTCCGAAGTTGGGCGTCCGCTTTCACTACGTTTTTTTCGCTGTTATCTCCTTTGCACACTTTCTGCAACGTGTTACTGGGTTCATTAATCCGTGCTCTTCACAAACTTTTAAAAGATTTTGTTCGTTATCAACGTATTTGCTTCACAAATGTTAAAACTGTGAGTTCATTGCCCTTGTACATTCGCCATGTTAATAACATAAATGCTCGTTTCTTTCCCACAATACAACTGTTTGGTTACCTTGCGCCAAGTAGTTCCCTCCGCTCGCCATATTGTTCCATGTTTATAACCTCTTATATAAAACAAATAAAGAGATTTTTCCAGACTTGTGTATTGTCAAGCACACAAACGATCAAATTACCCATATCTTTCCTGTAAATTATAAATAATTTGCTGGAAACGGACGCCAACTTTGGAACTTAACCCAAGAAATATAACTATTTAATTTGCATATCAGTAAGAAAAATGAATAAAGATACGAATTATTTGAGTCCACTTAGGCTCTGACCAATTTATACAAAAATAGTTACCAAAGATTCTTGTTATTTCAATAATTGCCTCCAGTGGGGTTTGTATGACCCTACTCCCGAAAAAAGTACGGTACTTCGATGTATTTTATCAATAGTAAACGTTATTAAAACGAAACAATTTTTAGAATTTTCCTTTGGTTGCATAACAATAGTAACAAACTATAAAAAAATCACAAAAGAAACATCCATAAAGTTACATAAAAAAAAGTTGCTTTTGTAATATAATATCTTTGAGTAAAGAATGGGGAATTTAGGTCTAAATATAGTACGAATAATATATGGGAGTGAAACGTGATAGCCCACAAATATGTGTTCATCAAAATTTTACGAATAGTTACACTTTTACGAACATTTTTTGTTTTTTGGTTTAAAGCAGATGTTTTTTCTTTCTTTTTTCTTTTTTGAAAAAACCAGCTGGTTTAAACCAAGGTTTTAATCATGGTTTAAACCAGGCAACCCTGCCGAGCCCGCCTGAAGTCAATCTGCAAGTAGTAATGGAGCTCCTCCAGGGTTTGAAAGAAACCGGGTCTTTTTGAAAAAGCACAACCCACCTGGGCCCATATGGGTATTTTCCGGTTTAATTGGGTTTTTTCGAAATATTTCAATGTCTCTTGATTTGTAGTGTCAACACCTGCTATTTTGAACAAAATGACCGCGATTTTGAAATTTTACATTGGTATGCAGCCAAAGTCTGTACAGGAAATTTACAGAAAATCTCCTGATTGTGCCCTGAAAATTTAAGCTTAAAAGACTGAAAGTAGTACCGTGTAGTATGTGTGGTACAGGCAGACGAACGAATAAATGTAGATAGAATCATCCCGGGAGCCTCAATGACGTTCGCCAAAAATATTAATTTAAAACAAATACACAACTCATGTTTTATAAAATAAATAGTTTTATCGGTGAAGTTCACTTCCGATACTTTGTGTTCAATTATGGGAATTTCCCGAGCATTTCTTTCGCGATGTTTTCTTTCTTTTTTTTTTCTTTCTAAAATCCAAGCTTTTTTTACTGTACATCGAAACTTCTAGTAGTATGGAAGTTTGAATTCAGCACTTGAAATAATAAGCGTCACACGGTTTTCGGAACTCTGAGCATTACGATTCTTAAATTTGACAAGAATTTTTACGCTATTGCTGCTGTTGATTCTACAGAATGCTTATTGAGGAGGAGCAACAAATAACTGGACTAAACAGCTGTTGTTGGAAAACCAAATTTTACTTAAGAATACTTGTGCTACCATCAAAGGTAACCAAAAATAAATAAAATAATAATAATAATAATAATAATAATAATAATAATAATAATAATAATAATAATAATAATAAATAAGGGTTAAGTTCCGTAGCACCGGACCAATTTTAGGAAATTTACCCGGTCAATTGAAGAATTTATTTAAGTTTGCGAGTAAGAATGAGTGAAAGTGGGGTAAGTAAACTAGTAAAAGTGAAGAAAGCTGTTTTTGTTCGTTGTTTTTGATTTTGTAAGCGGCACAGTATGTTGAGGCGGAAGGACTATTTCGCGGAGAGGTACATTTGTTATGATATTGTAGCGCGAAAGGCAAGGTGTTGGGGAAGAAGGAAGAGCATTTCGAGGGCTATTTAGCGGACTATTTATTTAAGGAAACGAAACCCCAGGAAACTGTTGTGCACGATTTTCTTCTTGAAATCGGAAAAGTTTACAAGCCTCAGTTTTGATAAGTGACTTCCAAGTGAACGGGAACGTTGTCACTACCATACCCATCTGCTCCCTTCGGACGCAACCCCTTGCTCCGCTCGGGTCTCCCTGCCCTGACTCGGTTCGACAGCATTCGTGCTTTTTAATGGCCACCTAGCACAGGTTGGTTTGTGTTTCTGTGCTGTAGTAGTTTTTATGCCCCTAACGTAAAGTAACATAATTTGATGTAATCCAACAAAATATAACCGAATGCAGTGCATTTTGGTGCTTTTTCCAGTTTTCAAATTGGTCCGGCGTTACGGCACTAATGCCAAAAATAATACTAGTATTTTCACTAATGCAGTACATATTTACTGATAGTACCGGCACTCTGTGAGGGATAACGTTCCTCGGTGTCGCATTTGGCGAGCACAGTATTCACGGAAAGTATCTTCTAAAATATAAAATTGCATATTTTATTTCAAACAGGCTATAAGCATATTCTGCACTTTAATTTGTTCTATAATTATCTCAAGCTAAGAGAAGGTTTTTTCTTTTTATCCATTCAGTGCATTCTAAAGTTTATAAATGTCTTATGTTGAATGCTGTTGAGTACCTTAACGTGAAAGCATCTGATTCGCCCAATGAAAGTTCAAAATCTGATAAAAATCACTTTCAATATGATCGCCTTAGTTGTACCAATAAAAATACTAACAAAAAGCTCAAAAACCCAGATGGTTTTTTTCAAGTGGGTCCAACCCGAAAAAACCCGGTGGGTTTTATCGGGCAGGGCCCACTTGGGCAAACCCTGCTCTCCTCACTTAATGCATGCTCTGCTAAAAGGAATACAAAGCCCTAACATAACTTGAAAATATAGGAAACGTGTCAAAATTTGGTAGAATTGTGTGCTCGAGTAATGCCCATTCCAGTACATAAAAAACAAAAATCTCCTAACTGATACACACTGTTCCTCTGAGAACCAAAACTAGGCCTAATTGTTCAATATATTCGGCAAAGTTTCTGAAATTGGTTGGGACTTTGGCAATTCACTCAAAATCTAAGTACAAGGGGCATATGTCTTAAAGTTTATTGCATGCTGTTTTCAGTACATTTTGGCACTATTTCCCTTTTTTCAAGTGACTGGAGAATCGTTACTAATGCATAAACTTATACAAAGTCAAAGCATTATGTCACACTTGGGTGGAAGAGCAGAATTAACCTAACCTAATGTGCATGCGCAGGAACAATGCATTGTAGCCAAAGATAATCGGCCAAACTGAACCCAGAAATATTTATTAACTCTTAATTTCCATGCAGACATCTGCTGTACTGTAACCCAGTGAAGAGTGTAACTAGCTCACGTAAACTAATTTTGCCTTCTTAAAATGGATATTAATCATTTCAATGTTATTCTACATTAGCACTCCATGCACAATCATAACCTGTTCACCCACATGTTTCCATAAAAAAAAAGTATGGAAATTATTTTATATAGAATGATTATATAACCTACTTACCTTTCTTGTCTTGTCTTGTCTTGTGTTCTTCACTTATGAATAGTGCTGGTTTTTTGCATCAGGTCTAAATCTTTTTACAAAAGCACTTAAGTTTGATCACACTCTTTTTTCTGTAAGTAGAGAGACAACGCAATGACCACAACACTTCTAATATGGCGGTGAAGAACTGCGCATGATCAGTAACGCACTCTACCAACATCAAGTATGTTGGAGTTAGCGACCTTTACCCAACGATAAAAATCAGTGGTCGTGGGGTGGGAAAAAATGCTTTTCGTAGAGCGATTCCCCGTTATTTAGCCAACGCTAAAGTAACGTATTTCTTGGTTGGGAAAACAGTCAACTCGAGTATAGTTGCGTTAAGGTCGGGAGAATAGTTGGTTGGCCAACCATACATTTAACCAACGGTGGGCCAACGTACGTTTCTCCACTATAGGCTTGTACCGACCATCACCCACTGTTTTGACCAAATCCCACTCAATCCCCAACGGTGGGCCAACCAACCTTGCTACTAGGGTAAGTATTACAGTAAAATATCTCTAATAAGGATTTCTCTAAGACAAGTTTTCAAAAAAAAAAAAAAAAAAAAAAAAAAAAGCGATATATGGCAGATGTTCATACGGTTTTCTCTCTAAGGAATACAAAATAATTTCTAAACTTTTATCGTAAGAAAGCTAAAACATATTTAGGAGTCTAGGTCCATCTCTTATAAAATTTTTGATCATTTTCAAAGATTTCTACTTGAAATCATACGAAAATACCACAGTTTCACAATATATGAAATACAGTATAAACATTTTAAAAGAAAAAATACTAATAATGAATCTAATCTAAACAATATGCTAAGGATCCGTAGGTTCAATTTGCAATCATTTCTGAATATATAAAGACTAGTTGAACATATAGATTACGTAACAACATAGACGTGTTCAGTTGAACTGGACAGAATGTTATCAAAGAAATTCGCACCCATGAGATCATACATTAGTATTCATGGGTTGAACCAAAATGTTTATGATTATGCCAAATTTTTTACATTTTTCATTCCCTTTAACTTCCTTTAAAAAATCTCGATGGCATAAAATCTTATCATAAAATTCTACGCATGATACGTCTTTCATATTGTACAAAGCCGGTAGTAATAATTTGACAGTTTTTGCGTTCATCTTGTTTCTGTCATCTGTCCATTCGCGATTGAGATTGACACAGAAATGTAGCGGTTTACGTTGAATATAACAACACTTTATCAACACAGTCGTTTTAGATTTTTCTCCAATCTGAAAAAGCGGGTGGTTTTTCGTGATTAAGAGATGATTAAGTGGGGGACGAATATAAGACCTGAAAATCTGGTGGTATCCGCTAAAATTAGGTAATGTGGCAACCCAAACGTTGGCGGTATTGTTTTGAAACACTCTATATAAAATAATGCACCACGTTATTCTAAATTGATGCAAAACTCTTACGTTTTTAAAACCTACATTATTCGTCCAGGAAGCAATCTGCCTCCACCAAACGACGCTTCTGGATCCGCTAGTGTGTGGATTCATCATAATGTACAAACCAACTGTATAGAACATATGCTACACTGTATATTCACTGTCGAGGAAATAGATTTATTTCCGTTTTTCACCTTGATTAGACTTAGTGATGATTTCAAGGTTTCCCCCGCGTAGTCTTATCATACGTCCTAGATTCAATCTGGAATCCGGAAAATTGTCTGGGATTAACTAATGCCCGAAATTTTAGGGAAAATGGAAGACTGGGAAATTTCGCTGTGTTTGGTCAAGTGCTTGGCTTGCAATTCTGTCTTGTGCTGATATTTATGAAAAAATCAATAACGATAAGGTGATCTTCGCAAGAATACTTTACTCAGGAAAATAATTAAGACAATAATATAAAAAATATATTTTAAGTATAGAAAATGAGCATAAGCATTTTAGGAAGTTAAGATTAGACTTTTCTTAACTTCTCAATAAACACACACACCATTCTTAAAAATATCCAGAAATTATGGTAATCCTACCCCGGGAGATTTTGAATACACGGAGGGTGAAAGTAGGAAAAATACTGGTAAACCACGGTAAACATGATCAGAGATATGTTTGTGGAGAAATATTCCTCCTAAACAACCCCTGAAATCACCGCTGATTTGACTAACATTTATTTTACTGAAAGGCTAAAGGGGGAGTTTGCGCCCAAAACATCATCATATCTGATTGCGGCAATGTGTGAACTAGTGGCCATTAAGAGAAAGCAAACACGACAGAAGATAATACATTTGGCTTTAAAATAAAATTTTGCTATAACATTTTAGCAACACCGTGCGTGATTAATATGGTTGAGGTGTTGGGCGTATACTATATCGTATGAAGAGCAAATTACCCTATTTGTACGTTTAGGACCGTATCTCTGGCAACACTACTACACTAGCTGTTAGCAAATAAAAACAAGAGATAAAATTCAGTGAAAAATGAACGCTTTCTGTGTGTGGGGAGGGAGAGGGGACGAAAAAAGTAATCCCTTTGTGCACGCTTTCCTTTCTCCTCACAAGTACAACTTTGCAATAACTTATCAGATAAAAAAAGTTGTTTGATTAGTTTGGCTGCAAGAAGGAATCATTGGAGAGGTGAAGGAACCGAACTGTCCATCACTACTTTTGATAATACCCGAAACTTCGATAATACTCGAAATTTCGATAATACCCGAAACTTCGATAATACTCGAAATTTCGATAATACCCGAAACTTCGATAATATTTGAAATTTCGATAATACCCGAAACTTCGATAATACTCGAAATGTCGATAATACCCGAAACTTCGATATTACTCGAAATTCCGATAATACCCGAAACTTCGATAATACTCGAAATTTCGATAATACCGGAAACTTCGATAATTTCAAATACTCGAAAGGTTTCGAGTAACCGATGACAACTCGATAAATTTTCAGTCCCGAAGTTCGATAGGTCCTCAGCCTTATCGAACACCCCTAGTGGTGCTGCGAAAGTAAATATCGCTTCGGAGATCATAGCCATCGTATGTCTTCAACATTGGAAGGGGGTGGGTAAGACCGTTCTCATTTTTTTTTTTTAAAGTGATGTTCAAAATATTTATGAAATTGAAAAACAGTGCTTTGGAGAATCAAGGGAGCGGAGTTGTCTTCTTCATTTCGGGAGGCGGGCAGATTCGTGACTTATTCTGAGGGCAGATGAGACTCATATTACGGTAGATGAATCTGATTTGTGAGGTAAACCTGTTGGATATTATATGTCAGGCGATATAGATGAAGTAGTGAAAATAAAACAAACCAAGGGACATCAATTTCATCTCACTTTCCTTTGTGGCAGTCAGACACAAATCATCACATTTCTCATCAAGAAACACATTTGAAATCGGATTATTGGGGGGAAAGTCCCCCCAGTTTGAAGATTAGGGAGGACTTGTCCCCCTCATCTCCCCGGGATTTGCGCTAGTGATCATAGCTACCTTTTATCAAAAAAAGATAAAATGATAGGAATTGGCGATACATCTGTAATGATATAAGGGTTGTCAGAATGTAAAATCCTATGTCTGACTAATATATAATATAAATATATTTACGTAAAGCGATTACCTTCTGTAGGCTGAAACATGTATAACGATAATGAAAGAAGTGGTGCAATAAAAGTATTCATGACTAAGACCAAGATGAGAAAGGACTCGAATCCCAACGAAACGTAAATCCTAACGCATAAATTCGTTGCGATTGTCTACAAATAGTTGCATTATTCTTTAGATCAGCATTTTTTTCAATCTCCTTTAATTTTTGGTACGATACCTAGGGACTATGTAACTTAACCGTCAAGCCGAGGTCTCGAGTACACTCTCGTCATTTAAATGACTACCATATGGGTGGGATCCCGAGCACGAATTCGTTAAATGCAAGTGTCTTGAAAAATTGGGAGTTTTCCTTATACTTCAAAAGATAGCTTCAAAAGCATTAAAGCAGGGTACTATTTAAATAACACTACTATAGTAGGGTTGAAATCCCACGCAACTTAAAAATATTTAACATTTTTTTTCCCCGCATATCTAATTCTTAGCTGCAATGCCCTAACTTACTGCCAGTATACCAGTACGTCCTTCAGGGCACTCTAGTGTGACGGGGCACATCTTGTTTTAAAATGGTTGTAATAGACCTTTCTCACGATTATGATCAGCATAAGCGCCGTTTGGATTCGATTTCCAAGAAATTCTCAAATGGTTCGGTTCTCACTGTAAGCTGCTGCTCCACATACGTAGTCTCGATACTACCAAACAAACAAAAAAGTCCTTCGTGGACCAACTACAGTATTATTTTTTAAAAATTGTGAAAGTAGTAGTATTATTACCCTTTGTCATGTGAATGGAAGGAAACTCTAAAATATAATTATATTTAAGAATACGCATTTGGAACAAACCATTCTACCAACTTGAGTTCAGAGGTTTTCAAAGTGATGTGAGTGACTACTATTTTTAATGAGACTGTACACCCATGGACAAAAACTTGTTCCTTTTCCACGAACCATTTTTTTTAACGTAAATTTGGAGTAGAAAGTCTCAATTTAAAAGCCAGTTTTAATTTGGTAGATACTGAAACTATTTGCTTGTAGAACATTGACGAAGAATTCTTATCGTAAACTGCTACGATTTTATGGGACCGGGAACTAACTTTTGCTCATAGATGTACAAGCAATACTTCTCTTAACGTATATCATAGTTATTTCAGTTATTACTTGGCCTTTTTAGAAGCGTACGTATGAGTAATAAAATAATCATTATTCTTTCACCATTTTAAAACTTGTTAGTCATCTATGAATCATTAAGTTACTTCATATATTTCTATGCATTTAAAAACTAAGAAATATTATACTTTAACCAGACGCGTGACATTTTACGAGTTTACTTTGACTTCCAGCAAGCAACATTGTTAAGTTCAAGTTAAAGAAGGCATTTATTTATGCGTTGCTCAGATAGGGTTACCAATTTTTTGAAATGAAAATACCGGACACACTCCTGGAGTACGTATACTCTTAAGAGTCTTCATCCCGGCGAAATTAAAATACCGCTAATTTTACAGTAATTATGTGATATCTTCAAATAGATAAAAGATAATTGAAATATGGAACAAGAGCGCCCTAGACAATATTATTTTGCGTGAGGTACCGTTATCACAAGTCACCTAGTGGTTTTCCGTTTTCAGCTGTTTAGAAACGCGAAAATAAATGCCGATTTTCAAAATGGCTCGAAATCGAAAGCAAATAAGTGAATCGTGATAACGGTTTCTCATGTAAAATAATATTGTCTAGGGCGCTCTTGTTCCACATTTCGATTATCTTTTATCTATTTTGAAGATATCACATAATTAATGTAAAATTAGCGGTATTTTAATTTCGCCGGGATGAAGACTCTTAAGATTGTGACATCATCGCTCGTCAAAAATGAGAACAACCTGAAAGTAGTTACTTCACATAAAATTGAGCATTCGGAGTTCGAATTTATTAACTTTAGTTACTTTTAAAGCACTTATTAAACTTACTTATTCCAGTTTTGGTTGAGTTGGTACACGTAATTTTTGTAGTCTGCTATCAATAAATTCATCGTATTTAACCCGAGACAGCCCTAGGGGTGCCTCGGAGGCACCCTGGTCAACTTTTAATGCCATTATTCTCAATAGGTATTTCGTGCCGTGTCCTGCGCTCTAGAATTCTTCTATCTCTTTGAAATACACCGTCTGATTGCGTTTCCTAAGTTACTTTACCTCAGAAAAAATAGGGTTATTTTTTATACTAACGTAAAGGCCCAAGGGGTGCCTCTCAGGCTCCTATTGAAGTATGTACTTTTCTAATTATTTGATACTGTTCATTTTTTTTATTACCATTGACAAATGATTTCATAGCAAAGTAGTGACTAGCCTTTCCTATTAATGACGGAAAATACCAATGGTCGCGGTGGGTTCAGGTAGCTTGTATATGCAGCAGGGAGTCACAGAGGCACCCCTTAGGCTTTTTAAGGGTAAAATTAGCATGGGCTTTCTCGGGTTAAAACAGAAAAGCAAGTATAATTGACAATATAATTACGACGTGAACAAAATAAGTTTTATCAGCTTCGCTGGGGCTGGTAATGTCTCATAATGCATACATACTTTTACTAGATCTGGATGTATTATTTAATTGGAAGATGTAGCTGAGGATAAAGCAGTGCTAGCTGTACTCTTGAAAACGCACTTTTGTTGACCTTTAGCATTTTGGTAAGTTCAGTAATTTTTTCTGCCTTCAAGTCTTCAGCAAATTCCGTTCATGACAGATCGATATCAAAGCGAATGTTAAGCTCTGCTTAAACCACGTTCATCGACAAACGACTCTTTCCTCTCTTCAAAATAGTCTGAATAGAACAGAGAGAGGGGACTATTAAAAGGAAAAATTATCGGACATTTAACGGCCAGTTTTGAGATCGTACCGGACACCGAACAAGGAGGTCACAAACCGAATTGTTCGGTACGGTTCGCAACCCTATGCTCAGAGGGTATTCCGAAATAAATTTCAATTCGCCAGAAGGAACTATTTTCTATATAGAAATAATTGTTAAGGCATATCTCCTACATACCAATTAATTTGGAATCTGATTAAGATTTAATCAATCGAAAAAGGCTAGTGAGCCTTGTGCTTGGAGAAAGTAAAACAACTAGCTTTATAGAAAACGAAAAAATATCTTGTTAGAGAAGGACGTCGTCATCCTGATTGTCTTTTTATTTTGCTTTGTTTAACGTAATTAAAAGAAAAATTAATAATGTTAATACCCATGTAACGTGGGTCCCTGTCACCACGGCATGGCGCGTCCTCAGGTTGCGGATCGAGGAGAAGACCTCTAGATATAGAGGTTAGCTGCGAATATACTGAATAAACAGTTGCGGACAGACAACTAGGAGTGGTCCTCCAGCTTGGAGGTTTGGGTAAGGCTAACAACCTCATCCTGTAAAAAAAAAAAAGGCACTTGTTCAGAAACATTCACAAAAGCCTCGGACAAGGACTGATAACTTGGCACGACCTCAGCTAAAGAAAATGGACATGAGATTTGGAACATGGAATATTAGGAGTCTTTATAGGGCAGGCGCGTTAAAATCCGTAACGAGTGAATTAGAGAAATACAGGATGGTCCTAGTAGGAGTTCAGGAAGTTGGGTGGGAAGGAAATGGATCTGTCAATTCCGGAAAATTTACGTTCTTTTACAGGGAAGGAAATAAAAATCACCAGTTAGGAACAGGGTTTTTCGTTCACAAACGAATATTACCAGCAATTAAACGGGTTGAATTTGTCACTGACAGACTTTCTTTTATTACTCTTAAGGGACGGTGGTGTGATTTTATTGTTTTAAATGTACATGATCCAACTGAAGATAAGGATGGCGATATAAAAGTTTTTACGAAGAAGTGGAACGGATATTTGACCAACTCCCGCGATACCATATGAAAATTCTACTAGGGGATTTCAATGCGAAGGTAGGACGAGAGGATATTTTCAAACCAATTATAGGAAACGAAAGTCTGCATAAGGAAAGTAATGACAACGGTGTTAGACTCGTGAACTTTGCAACATCCAAATCCTAATCGTGAAGAGTACAAAATTCCTACATCGCGACGTTCATAAATACACTTGGACATCACCAGATGGAAAAAACACATAATCAAATTGATTACGTTTTAGTAGATAGAAGAAGGCAATCTAGCATAATTGGTCCGGTCGTTTAGATGGTCTGATTGTGACACTGATCACTACCTGGTAGCAGCGATAATACGAGAGAGATTATCGTTGAATAAAGGTAATATTCAATGTCCGAAAACGGAGAGATTTAACTTAAAGAAGTTAAAAGACAGCCAGGTAAGAGAGGAATACCAGATTGAAGTTTCGAATAGATTCTCGGCTTTAGAAGATTCGGAGTGCACTAGTGTTGAGGATACTTGGATTGAAATTAGAGATAGCACTAAAAGTTCTGCAAAAGAAAAATTGGGACACGCGGAAATACGTAGAAACATCCATGGCTCGATCAGGAATGCATTAAACTAGCAGAGAAGAGAAAACAGGCAAAATTACACTGGCTACAAAATCCGAATACAATAGCTACACAACATTTCGCAGCTATCAATCAGGCGGGAAACTTCCAAAACTTTACAACAAAGAAGCGCGATTTTTTGAAAGCTAAAATTATGGAACTTGAAGATGATAGTAAAAATAAAAATATTCGGGGCATGTATAAGGGAATCAGCGAATTTAAGAAAGGTATTAACCTCGTGCTTATATAATTTATTAAAGAAAGCTGACGGAACAGTTCTCACTAATACGGATAGCATCTTTAGATGGGAAGATTTCTTTGACGATTTGCTGAACACGCAGCCAAGAACTAACGTGCGTGGAGAAAAAGAGATACACACCGCAGAACCGTATATTCCAAAACCCAGCCAAATAGAAGTAGAAACCGTTATAAAGAAATTAAAGAAACCCAAATCTCCGGATGTAGATGAAATTCCGGCTGAGTTAATTTTAGCTGGAGGCGAAAAATTGTAAAACAAGATACACAAACTCATTCTCCTTATCTGGAACAAGGAAGAATTGCTACAAGAGTGGAAAGAATCAATCATTGTTCCAATTCACAAGAAAGGTGACAAAACACTGTAATAATTATCGAGGCATTTCTCTTCTGTCAACATCCTATAAAATACTTTCAAATCTTCTATTAGCAAGATTGACCCCATACGCAGATAAAATTATTGGATATTATCAGTGCGGATTTAGATGAAATCGATCAACTATCGACCAAATATTTACCATTCGCCAAATACTCGAAAAAAATTGGGAATACAATATCCCGGTACTTCAACTATTTATTGATTTTAGAAAGGCGTACTACTCGGTTAGGAGAGAAGCATTATACGACGTTCTTACGGAACTTGGAATACCGAGAAAGCTAATTGAAAAAAAAAAAAATGAAATGAAATCTTTGAGTTTAACGTCCCACGATTATGCCGGTTAGACTAAAGGAGACGGTGATAATGAGAGATGAGTGAAATGAATAAAGTGGGAGGAAACGGGAGAACCCCGAGAAAACCCACGAGCACGGTGTTTGTCCACCACAAAGTCCACATGGCGCGAGCTGGGATCGAACCAGGGACCCCAAGCACCGGAGGTGAACGCTCTACCACTGAGCCACCGCGCCCCCAAAAGCTAATTGGGTTAATTAAGATATGTTTAAATGAATTCCAAAGTAAAGTCTGGGTAGGAAAATTTTTGTCCACGAGCTTTCACGTCGAAAATGGCCTGAAACAAGGAGATGCGTTGTCGCCATTATTATTTAACTTTGTGCTGGAATACGCTATAACGAAAATCAAAGATAGCAACCGAGGCCTAGAGTTGAACGGTATTCACTAGGTTATGGCATATACTGATGATGTAAATTTACTAGGGGATGATAGGAGAACAATAGAAAGAAATGCAGAGATCTTATTAAACGCCTGCAGGGACATGGATTTAGAAGCAAATGCAGAGATAACTAAATACATGGAAGTGCGTCGGGACCGTAATATGGCAAATTATGGATGCCTTAAAATATTAAATAATACTTTTGATAAAGTGGATACTTTCAAATATTTAGGATCAATATTAACAGATGAAAATCATATTCACGAAGAAATTAAATGTCGACTAAAAGCAGGGAATTCGTGTTACTATTCGCTTCAAAATCTCTTGTCGTCGCGAATTCTATCGAGGAATTTGAAGCTTAAAATATATAAAACGATAATCATGTGTGTTGTTCTGTATGGTTGCGAAACATGGTCGCTTACTCTGAGGTAAGAACATAGACTGAAAGTGTTTGAGAACAAGATCCTGAGGCGAACATTCGGACCCAAGAGGGACGGGAATGGGGAATGGCGGAAACTTCATAACTAAGAACTACATAATTTATACGGTTTACCCAACATTGTTAGGGTCGTCAAGTCTAAGAGGCTTAGGTGGGCGGGTCATGTAGCTAGAATGGAAGAAAGTAGAAATGCTTTCAAACTCTTGACTGGAAGACCAATCGGAAAACGACCATTAGGAAAATCTAGGCGCAGATGGGAGGACAATATTAAGATGGACCTCGCAGAGATAGGAATACAAAGTGGAAACTGGATCCAATTGGCTAAGGATAGAAGTCAGTGGAGAGCTTTTGTGTACGCGGCGTTGAATCTCCGGGTTCCATAGGCCATAGAGTTAGTTAGTTAGTTTATAATGTTAATACATCGCTAACAATGCCCATTGCCTATTGGATGCTAATTGCAAAATTACCAACACGTATTGAAGAAAAAAGGCTTATACTGTTGATCAGCGAACTTAAAACATTCGTTACTGAATTCTCTACGTCTGTGTGTGTGTGCGTGTGTGTCTGTTATTTGCGAATTTTTCAATTTTGAGCACTCCATTCGATAGAGTATCAAAAACTATCAGAAGGAAGGGATGGAATTTTTCGCATCACTCTTACCGTACCCGAGATATTGGCCAAAAAGTTCCGATTTCGGGAGATTTAAGGAGCCATATCGCGGGAACCGTAAGTCAGAGAGAGTTCATATTGGTGTTGATTAATACCTAAGAGGATGGTGAACATTTTGGTAGCAAATAGTAACCGGTGGTCACTGGTCAACTGGCCACCATTTCCCAGATATTCGCCCAAAAAGTTCGGATTTCAGGAGATTTAAGGGGCCATATCTCGGGAACCATAAGTCATAGAAAGATCATATTTTACAAATATTTCAATTTTGAGTCTTCCATTTTGAGCATGTATCTTCGTAAAACAACATATCGTTGAACGTTTTAACAGAACTCTTAAACAAAACATGCGCAGAAAACTTAGTACTCAAGGAAATTATAAATGGATAGATGTATTACAAGAATTGTTTAATGAGTATAATATTTAAGATTTTGTTTCGGGGAGGGGGCTTTGCTGACTTTATTCCCAGAAATATGAAAATTCTACAAGACATTTCATTTACTTTAATATAGTGAATAAAATTTCGGGGGGAACTTAAGCCCGGAAGCCCCCACTAAACACGCCACTGATAATTAAGTACAAAGAACAATTTGTATTAGGCCTGTAGAAGTTAATAAGAAAAATTAATTCTTTTTTTCTCAACTAGTTTTTGCATTGTTTTCTCTCGAAACATTTTGTCGCCTTCCCCAATTCGTTGTTGAGTATTTCATCTGGACTGTTGTTTCTCATCCCCTAAACTGGCCATTTTCTTTCTTTCTTTTTTTTATTTACCATTCAATAAACCGAATCTTAGTTGAATCTTAGATAGACAGCTTTAACGTTTGCGGGGCCTAGAGCAAGAGATGGCTCATATAATAATATCAAAAGTAAAAGTGTCAACGACAGAATATCTGTCGTCAAAATATCGTTAAATTAATGTCGGTCGACACTTTTGGTTGGCGCGATGAAATCTCCAATTCTATGTCTGATGGGAAACGTTCTTTGCGACGCACAGTGTTTGAAATAGCAAAAAAATCTGGACAAAACTCCCAAAATGAACTCTATCACTGGAACGAACGTCTATAGTCCTTTAGTAAGGGAATGCCCACTCTATATAGAACAGATCTGTTTTTCATCGTGGCATCACTCGTTCATGACAAAACACCTGTCGAAAATGGATAATTGCCCGTCCTTGTAAAAGTGCTTTTCGTGTGTGGTGGTATGACAGACCTGTTACTCCTAAGTATGTTGATAGTTATGAAATGGTAAATATTAGACTCTAGTATTGTTGATCAGAACAATAGCAATCCTTTAAGGCCAATAGCAGTCTCTGAGGCACTTCATATACGCACTGGGGGCATTTTTACAACACTATATTCAAAATCAATGCTTTGCTATATATTCCTAGCGAGTCAAAGGTTTCATTTTCATTTTAATATTTTCTGTGGTCTCTGAATTAATGAGTTTTGTTAGAATTAGCTGCTACTACCTGCTACTTTGCAAACGAAGGGAGCTTCAATGAGTTTGGACGCGCGCTCAATGCCCACAGAGACTGACTGTTTGTCCCGTTGTGTCGGGTCATTTTACTACCTAGACAAGTCTTTGCGCACATTGTAGACCGCTGGGGGATATACTATACCTGTAGCTCCTCTCCAATAGAGATGCTAAGTGAGGAAGCCCAGAAGTCTCGAAACAGTCCGCAGGTATAACGAGGAATGGTACCGGAAGATCTAGGAAAGATATCAACCTAGCCTTGCTACACATTATATATATATTCACCCCCGTGTCTCTTTCTCTCTGTCTTCCTTTCTCTGATGTGGTCTTACTTAGACTAGGTTCATTTTCAACATGTACCTTGCCGAGTTTAAAATCAATGGCCCATTGCTTTGGTTTTTGACAAATGATTATATTCGTAAATAACTTTCTAATATTTGATGGTAGTAGAGAATTTTCGATTATTATGGTGCTCATACACTATCAAAATTATAATACAACTCAGTCATGATTAAAAAAAATCTTTGGGATCGTTGTTGTCATAAACTCAATTACGATCGATAGAAAAACTTTTTACGCTGTGACTGTTGAAATATGCAACTAAAAAACTAACAGACTTTATTAAGGGACAGTTGTAATGTTTGCCAAGTAAGATTGTGGTAAAACGTCAGTTGATATTGAACAGCTGTAATAGTCAATTTGTACGAATTTTCATGATTGAGTGACTGGGGCGAACATAATGGTTTATTACATCCTTTAACCATGTCTGTCCCGGCGTCCCCCACAGGGGACATAAAATATGACAACATTATTATTGCTTTACAACTTTAAAATCAGACTGGCAACATTGAAAACTGTTTACAGGGGATAATCATAGATGGATCATCCCTTGTATACAATTTTCAACGTTCCAGTCGGATTTTAAGTAGACTGAAAAAAAAAGGTTGATCATTCACATGCAATTTAATGCAATGTCACATACCAAACAACTTCCTCTGCCAAATGCAGTTAGATTTCCGAAGTTAAACTTTCTACATATTGTTCTATGATTGAATCTAAACCTATTCCACCTAAAAACTCAATTTCAACCATGCGACAAGGAACAGAAAAAGTCCCGTCCGAAGTACCAGAAGGAATTTCAAAACTGTGATGGGGAATAGAGCGGAAATACGAATATTACAATTAAAGAAAGCTTTTGTGCTGGTATTCACTGATCAAAACAATATGAACTTGGATAGAGATGGAGCTGATGTCCATCTATCTTTCTTTTCTTTCTTTCTTTCTTTATTTTATTTATTATTATTTTGTGTGTGTGTGTGTGTGTGTGATCACAGAGTAGTCAGTAAACGCTGGTGGTTAGCGTACGCGCCTCTGGCCTGGAAGACCTGGGTTGGATTCCAGGCGGGAGCTCATTTCGATCAGATTCCACGTTAATCAGTAGGTCCCGTCCCATATAGCCTCGCTGCTGAAAGGGACGTTAAACTCAAAATCAACTCAACTCAACTTTTTCTACTTGAACATCTGTTAAGACAGGTTAAAAGAGATAATGATATAGTCAGCTTGTCATTGGTGTTTTGACCAGATTAAATAAATGCATATAAAAGAAATAAAAGAACAATACGCCTTGAATACAAGATATGCTCTAATGACTAAGATTAAGCTATTTCTGAGATCTGTTTAAATGAAGCTGTTTCTTTCCAGTCGTCACATTATCGATACTCAGAATCACTATGTCTCTCAATAACTAGTAAATACGTAATGAAACCCCTAGCTTTATAGCAGTCCTTTCCACCTAACCGATGTAGGACGTAGAACCACTCTTCTACAATTAGATGACAGAGAGAAAGAGAGGAATAAAGATGTAGAGGGGCACGTGGTAGAAGAATTGAACAAGCAAGTGTTCGTAGTATATGCGTAGTCATGGACCCATGACTACTAGGTAACTTACTCCTGAAAAATCATCAACAACGCCATCAATATTCTTGTTTGATTGTATTCACTGTCTTTTATCAACACCAGATTACCTGTCAGCTGCTTCTCCTCTCTCTGAATTTTGGAGAGAAGGGAAGCTAAAAACTGTGACTTTACAGATAATTGAGTTAGAAATGATTTCTTTATAGTATGTGAAGGTATATGGTTGATCAAACGGATCTTAGTTGAGTGATCTATGGTCATCACATTCCCTCACATCGTTGTTATTTTTAACTTTCTAGCTCGGATCTCGATAATAATCTTAATTCAAATTGCTCCCCAATTATCTCACGACACTTGGTCAACTGAAACATTTGTGCTCGAATAGAAATTATGCACACTAAGTGCATCCATGTGAAACATTTTAGTGCACAGAAATATATACTAAGATACTAAAATATCGATGTTGTAGTACAGTGTTGTACGATGTTGTACTACTACATAAATTTAAACAGTTCTTTTCAATATAACGTACAAAACGTAGCCATTGTCAAAAGTCTGAACACACTACTGATTTTCCGTAACTTTCCAATAATAATAATAATAATAATAATAATAATAATAATAATAATAATAATAATAATAATAATAATAATAATAATAATCCATAAAAACAGTTTTTGAACTTATTCTATAAAATATAGATCATTGCGCATAAGAAATTAAAACACATGGTCCTATTTTCACTAACACAAATTTACTGGATATGTCTGCGTTCAATGAAATACTGACCCTTAACCTTGATAAGAGCTTTACAAATTCTATTCATTTGTTTGATTCATTTATCCAACTTTTGCGAAGGTATGCGCTTCTAGTAGCTCTGAGGACCTTCCGAAAACCTTCAGTATTCGTTGGCATTTATTTATGGACTTTTCTGTGAAGTTCATTTTACAAGAGCTCGATAGGCAACAAATCTGGTGACTGTGGTGACTATTCCATTTGTTGGCGATGTAGGCTACGCGTCTTCTTTGCATTGCAGATAATTATTGCATAGCTTGGAACAATGTTTGGGATGGCCGAAAATTTGCAATCCTGATGGAATTCCATGCCCCTCTTAAACGTTATGAAGCACGTTTTTCCATTATTCCATTAATTCGAACTAAATTTCAACCTGGTAGTCTATGAAGCATCCTCAAACACTGACACTACCTTCTCCATGCCTTATTATAGGCATTACAGATTACACGGTTGGGATGAAAGTGCTCTTCGCTACGACGAAACACAAACTTCTAGCATTGAAAGGCGAAAAGTTAGAATTCAGATTCGTCGGTCCAGAGTGCAGAGTTCCCAGGTAATATTAGAATATTAATAGAACATCTATTAATGAAATATAAATGAAATCCCGTTGGTCATTTTTGAGAAAATTGCCCACGAAAAACTCATCCCCACGAATAACTACCCCTTGTGATCTTTTTCGAGACAAACGAGTTATGTGATATTGTCAGTTTATTAATGAATTATTTATTTATGAAATATGAACGAAATCTTCTGTGTCATTTTCGAGAAAATAGTTTGGAAAACTTAGCTCCAAGAATAAACTATCCTTCTGGATGTTTCCTACGAAAACGATTGAAACATTGGTTCATGAAATATGAACGAAACCGTTAGAGCCGTTTTTCAAATCCAAATTTTAATTTTCACCCTTCAGAAAACTACCTTTATTTTTAAGGGTGGGAAGAAACTTTTCAAAAGCCTAGGAAATTTTATAGAAACCTTAAGTTTTAAATTTGGTCTTGATACATTGAACCGTATGGCCGCTGTTCTAGCGAACATCTTTAGATCGGCACGAATGGACAAACATCCTAAAATCCGTTTTTCGAAATGTAGAGACCATGAAATCTGTAAATCTGCGGAATTCTAAAATTCGATTTTTTCACTATCACCAAACCTTTTCTATCGTAGTTCTACAGTAAAAATGAAAAAAAATAAAGAAATATCGAAGAAATAAGATCACTTTTAGTTGTGCATTCAGCAACATCAATGGCGTAGGTCGTGAACTGACTTGGCTCAAGTCCTCTTTTCTTTTTTAGTATAGTGGTACTGAAATGGATTCTTTTGTGATGTAGTATGTTCCATTTGTGATTTTTCATATTGACATGTTACGACTCTTTTATATAAATATTTTTTCACGATCAACAAGCTTTACACAAATATGTTTAAAGAGAAACTTACTTACCCATAAGATCTATTCTTAACCCTGCACAAGATTTTCGCAGATTAGTTATATATTATACTCTTAATATTTTTCTACTCTTTTTCGTTACCATAGACGCCAAATTTACGAATAGACAGCATTAAAAAAAAGAAAGTTGTTTAAATTTTATTAGTAGTATTATCATTTAGCTAAACCGAAGCCGCATTGTTAGCGTGCGTGATCTCGGTGTGCAGGGTCCCTGGTTCTATTCACGCTGGGAGCACTAAAATTTTCTTGCATTGACCCAACATCATGAAGCAATTTGGAGACTACCTAAATTTAGGGGTAGCGAACTTCGATCCAGAAAGCTAAAAATATCGGCGCCTGCAAACCGATGCTCTGTTACTTATGGCTGTAGCGTCAGGAAATTTAATTTATTACATCTTAGCAAATTTCATCAGTATTTCAATAACTAAATAAAACTGAAAAGAATGTAACTTATTTTTTTTTTTTTTAATCTGTCTCACCTGGCTGCAATTCGCCTTACCTTTGTCTAATGAAATGAAATACTAAACTTCGTGTCACAGGAGACCATGGAGTACCCTGACCCCACATGGCCCACATTTTAGACGGTGACTGCCACATAATTCTTAGTGCATGTATATGTAAGCCCATATCTTCGTTACGGAAATTATTAATGCTGTCCATGATATATTTCTGGCTATGCCACTGATCAGTACTTCACTAATGATTGCATTTGAGAAGTTTGCAATAATTATAATGTTGACGCAGTTTACATTTTTTTTCTTTTAAATCTATACTATTATGTAAAAGTGACTCACTAATCAATATAAATGTCATACTACTCTAGCCAGAAACATAAAATTTGGACATGAAAACAAATGATAAATAGGATTCTTTAAAAATACGTATCCTAGGGAAGGTTAAATGGAGTTCAAATCTTTTTTTTTTTTTTTTTTCGAAGAATGAAGTATCTCACATTAGGAAGATAAACCTTGGCATATGAGCTTCACAAACAATAACTGAACTAATTTTTCAGTGTTTTTGAAAAAGTCCGCTCTTAAATGGGGAAAAGGGGCAGTTTCTATACTACAAATTTCGACCTTTTATTGTGAAATTGCCAAATCCAAGGATTCATTCCAGTTACGAGAGTGGAATGCAATATTTAAACTCTTAATTTAAAATAACAAAATACATGTTTCCACAATTCAGCTTTTAATGTGGAAAGGGAACAGTTTTCATAATATTCAAATTTCTGATACTACTGTATGTACAGAAAACCTTTATGTGAGTATTCGTTTAGGAAGGAGTAAGAAATCTGCTACATAAACTTCTAACTGCAATAAAATGAAAATGTGTTTCAACCTTTTCAAAATTTCGACTCCTAAACGGGACAATTTCTAGTATGAAAATTTTCAGTTCCTCATTCAAAAAATGCTTATAATGAAATGAAAATGAAATCTTTGTTTTACGTCCCACAGTTATGTCGGCTAGGTTAAAGGAAACTGTGATTATGAGAAATGAAAGAAATGGTGGAATGAAGAAAGTGGGGGAAACGGGAGAACCCCGAGAAAACCCACGCGCACGGTGAGTGCTTAATAGGAATATTCGCTTATGTTAGAGACGTGAAATTCAATGTATAAAGGGCGTTCAATAGGTTTTGAACAGATGTTGTTATTACTTGTAATATGACGATGAAATTTTAGGTGAACATACATTGATCATTTGGCTACAAAATCATGTCACTCAATGTAGCCTCCATTTACTGTGACGCATATTTTCATGCCTCGAATGTACTTTGATAACATTCAGATAGCTGACTTTTACGCCATTGTTTCACACAAGAAGTGCCGAATGTTTTTCCTCGTAGGTGGGCTTTCATACAACCAAACAGAAAGAAATCCGAAGGATCTAAGTCCGGACTATAGGGAGACTATAGGATAGCTTTCAACCCATTTTCATAATTTTCTGGCATGTCATCATGGCTATGCGAGGCTTGGTATTATCATGATGGATTTTGATGATCTTACCTTGCAGATTCGGTCTCTTGGTCTGGAGAGCTCGTCGTAACTATCCAGTGAAAGACAAAAGCGGTCCATGTTAACTGTGAAGCGATGTTGCAAGAAGTCTATGAAAATGACACCGCACTGATCCCAGAAAAAGGAGGCCATAATTTTCTGGCCAAAACAGTGAAATCACCATCTTTAAACTGCTAGAACCAATGTTGAATGCTGGAACGGGCCAATGCGTGATCCTCATAAACTGGAAACAAATTCCTAAAAATTTATGTGGCTAATTCATCACCGGTTTTCAACAGGAGTTCCATTACTGACCGTTGTCGGAACCTGATATCTACTTCAGTGCCATTGGAAACAACAATTATTATCATTTTGAATCCAAAGGATCAAAGTACAAGGATCGTATCTATATATTAAAATGCTACGTTTATATGTTTGTGGTCAATAAAAGTTTGTGTTTGCCTCAAATCCTTTCGACAGTAAGATTTCGAAAATCACAAGTGCTAGAAACGTCCCGTTTTCGCTAGTCGATTCCAAATTTTGTATAGATTGTCCAGTTCTATTTGATTATTTAGAAAAAAAAAACATGGCCGTTATTTCTTGATTACATTTTTAGGGGTACACTGGAAGTGTTGAAATTTTAAAAAAGTAAAACATCATATATACATTCCAACGAGTTATACATTCCAACATCACGCATTTGTATGCAGGGCTGCATATCTTTCAGGCGTTTGTTTCATGGCCAAATGACGATGAGGAACGAAGTGTAACCATTTCTCCAGGCTAAGATGAATCTTTATTGTTTGAAGTGTTTTGCCCAATGAACATATATCACTGACATTATAGTCAATTATGTATGTAATGTATTTGCTTATTAAATATTACATGTAAGAAGAAAGAAACCACTGATCATACATGAATTAGAAACTCCAATCAGAAGTAGGCTCAAATCTTTCAAACGGTGCAAAAAATTGAAAAAAAAATAATGGAAAAAATCCTCCCCTTATGGTGCCCCTTATTGATTTTTATCAAGATATCTTTCACTTGTGTCTGTACAGATGCTGTGAGGAATGACTAGGAGATTCATGCTCATGTATGAATAATGCACTATGTAGAGAGCGCAGGTTCAGCCAGTGTTCAACTAAAATTTCATCATCATATTGCAACTAATATAAATATTATATTCGTCTGTGCAAAACTTATTGAACGCCCCTTGTATAAACTCTCAATCAAAAATGAGTAAACATATGTTCTAGTGTTTTCGACAATTCCGCTTCTAAAAGGGAAAATAGGGCTAATTTTTCTAATATTCAAATATCCGGTTTTATATTCATTTAAACCTTATTTTTCCTGTGTAGAAGAATAGACACTTCTATTTGATCTATTATAAGCATTCGTCATTTGCTTTAGTAAACATGTTTGAATAAACATTTTTCAGTCGAATTTTATTTGGCGATAGAAAGTCGCTTGGGGCACGGTCTCCCATTTGCTTCTCGTAAGTACACACGTGGTTGACAGATTTCGAAGATTTAAAAATCCGTCAGTAGTATTTCGTATTCTATATTGAAATATGGATAACTACTTTGAAAGAAAGAAATATAAGCACGTGGAAAAATAATCTTATCTGTGCCGATTGACTGACAAGAAAGTTCTTCAGAACCTACACATGCAGATTATTTGTTTGTTACGAAATGCTATGAACCATATTTATATCTGTTATCAATAAAATTTATCTCTGTATTAATGTTAGGTGCTCAAAGATAGAGTATATGCGGTTGTGTACAAAGTTTCTCAATCGATAGTACGATCAAAAATACGAAGATGAATCATAGTAAATATAGGCTGAAGAAATCGCGGTCGTTTAAAGATATACTGCTTTAAAAAAAAAAAATTTAAAAATACAAAATCAAGATAGAATGAATCAAAACCTAGTTTTTACGACAGGTTATGATGTACGAACGATTACAGGCCTAATTCCTATAGGATGGTTCGTTCTTGGGCCAAGCAATGATGTCAGTTTGATGCGCGAGGTAGTATCGTGAGAGAATGTACGCAGTACTCAGGTCGTAGAGCGTGGATGCGTGAACAGAAAACTTGTGGTCATGTGTTGCTATTGTCACAAAGCAAAACACATTACAACTGCATTCGAAAGAAGCCGTATAGTCAGCCTACGGCGTATAATGCACGTCATCAGAGAACGAAAAACGAACAGTGGCGTGCAGAATGTGACCACACTAGAGGTGAACAGATATTATGTCCGTTTGGTCGTAAAGAACCATACACCATCATCCATCCATAGTATCAGCTTGACGCTGCCTGTAAACCGAAAGAGATTGTCCATATATTGCATCACAATAGTAAAAAAAAAAAAAAAAAAAAAAAAAAAAAAAAAAAAAAAAAAAAAAAAAAAAGTACCGGTAGTATAAGTACGGTAGCAGAAGGCTGTAACAAAGCTTGGATAAGACCATATAAGAGACTGATTTTTTTTAACTAGTCAAGTTTGGCAATTTTGTGTAAAAAGTTAATGTGATGTGTAAATTGCAGAATCCCATATTTGTTGCGAATGGTTTACAGTCTAATGGGCGTCCAACTGACGACTAAGGCATAGATGGCTAAACATGGGCTCTCCGGGGCTCAAGCACACATGGTATATATATATATATATATATATATATATATATATATATATATATATATATATATATATATATATATATATATATATATTTACTGGAATTAATTTCGAAACTATTATTATATTGTGAAGAAAATAGTGCATGTGAAATATGCTTTCAGATAGAGCTCGATGCATATTCGATCTAACGATGGAATAAATATTTAATAATATTTCTTTTAACCTCTTAAGGTAAATGACTTGAGACTTGAACTTTTCATTTTATTTTCCTTTAAATTCGGTTTTAATTTTTGCTAAAATATAATTTTCCATGGCTCTTATAAAAATACTTTTCGACTTAACCAAACTTCAACATAGGTATCCGACCAATGGATACGAACTTTGTCACGACGATTCTCGCATGAATTCTGATTAAAATGTGGACAAGTGATTTGTACGAAATCACTTTAAACTCTTCACTTACAGAATATAATTTAATATTTATGCAATTCATTTACAAATTAAAAAAAATGTATTCTCCTCCCTTCTATCCACAATTCCAGAAAGAAGCATTCATATTGATGTACAAATTGTATTTTTACAAAAATAATAAAAGAATAAAAACACTAAATTATATACTTCAGATTAATACATTTTTATTTGCTTCACTTGCTACTGAACATTCAGTTTCTTTTCTATCCTCACTTTTCCAAATACAAAATTGTTAATACTTCCACATTTTTTCTAGGAGATTTTGTCCTCTCATTTTCACAACATTATTGTACTCCATGGAAAACTTTTCATACGCTCGAGGTAGGTAATAATATTGCTTGAATAACGTAAACAGAAAAACTTTTAGTATACAATTTCAAGTGCACATAGATTTTCCACAAGGTTCACGTGTTTTTGTCCTCAAATGATCCCTTCACACTGTCTTTTAAGAAAAAATAGTCTTTCGTTAGCTCTGGAGGTGGGATTTTCTTCACGTCTTTACATTTTGTATCACTCTAGTATTTTTGGTATTGAGTCATTTGCAAAATAGACAATGGATTGATTGAATATATCATGCGATAGTTGAAATATTTCTTTACAAGAATCTGTTTTCATGAGAATGTCCAGTTTCCTCAGAAGTAACGTAGTTGCATGTTTGAAGATGTCAATAAATTTGTCTTTGTTACGAACATTCACATTCAACATTTGGAAAAGTTATTCTACGATTTTATTCGTGTATTAGGTAAAATCTGATCTTATTCCGACAAATTGTCAATATTTGCGTTGTTTTATGATTCAAATACAGCACGAAGCTACCCCTTCAATGTTTTTTTTTTTTTTTTTTTTTTTTAATGTATTTGTAAGATTTATTTGGCTTTCTGCAACTTTTCGTTGTTAAAAGGAAAAATTCAGGCCCTTACAAATAGTACATCGAGGATCGAGCAAATAACAGTTCATAACTCCATATTCACAAATGAATGTAATTTTGTAGAATTATTTCTTTCAATAACTTGAAGCTTGTTGACATTGTTTTGTATTTCTTTAAAAATGTTAAAGCGTCTATATAAATTGAATACGTATGAATTACAAAATAATTTTATTTTCAATTTCCATTTAAATATTTCTCAAATGCTTTAGAGATTATTGTAATCGTTATTATTTTAACTTTTTTTTTTTTGGTCATTCTTTCGGCCAGTTATGCTAAACACATCTGAAATAGAAAACGAAGTTTTTAAATGCTTAGTTTGAATTTGTTCAATGCGAAGTTTAGGAAATCGGGGGGAAAATCTGACACTTTTGCAGCTTGAAAATAAGTTTACAGTTCATTTTTAGTATGTGCCGCCTTGGTGGTTTTGCGAGTCTTTTAGTAGGAGCCCCCCAGTTTGGGAACCATTGGCTATTGGATGTGTTAAGAACAAAGTAGAATATGAAACGTAATTTATACCACAGCAAGAGTACATATTGAAAAAAAAGAAGGAAAAGGAAATGTTGGCGCCTATGGACTAAAATATAACTAACTTCTTTTACTGATTTATAATTTTTCATGATACATTATATTCTCTTAATGATGAATACAAATTTTGTTTTTATCCATAAATTCCAACAACATTGAGAAATAAATAAATGGAGTTTCAAATTCTGATTTCTGGATTAATTGAGACAAAAATTATAGATTTAATTGTATATACGTAGGGTTGCTTGTCCCTAAAAGCTTGGATATAATCTTCCCAAATTTACTATTCTTTCATCCAAACTTACATTTGCCCCTAAATTTTCCCGCCTGCCTCAAAATTTACCATTCTGTTTCTCAAATTTTTCATCCTGCTCTCCAAATGCACCTTTCCCTCTCCAATTTTAACATTCTCCAGTTTGATTGAAATTATGCCCCCCCCCCAAATTCTTATAGGCGCAACTTGCGTCCTAAACTTACCGATGGGCAGCCCTGATTGCACCTACCTCATCTGACACATCATGCAGAACCAAATATATTTGAACACATTTTCCGATATGTTAATAACATTTAAAGCAATCATTTATTTCCCACTGGCCGGTGTGGGACGTAGGAACGCGCGTTCACGATTCGAGAAAGGACAAAGAGAAATAGATGGAGTCCAGGAAGGGAGGGATCGTGATTGGGAAATAGAATAAATCAAGTGTTGGCAGTGTACATGTATTCATAGAGTCACAAGTAGCATATCTACAAAAAAAAAAAAAAAGAAAAGACTACATCAGCGATGTTCTTGTGTCTCTGTCACTATTGTCTTTAGCCCATTCAGTTTTTCCTTTGCTGTATATTGTTTCCGTGTGGTTTACTGAGAATTGGAGCGAAAATCTCACAGTATTCAATTGAAAAATGGATTATTTCAAGCAAGAATAAGCATTTCACGTTTTCCTAATTAATAACTAATTTATACATCGAGTTCTTTGAATTTATGCAGAACCAAAATAAGACTAAAATGCTGTACAATGACGACTTCACACATTTCTCAGATTTTTGTGGGGTAACTATGGCTCAGTGGTAGAACGGTTACCTCTGGTTGCGTGTGGGAGGAGTCCTTGGTTTGATCCCCGGCCAAGTACCTTTCTAGTGGGCAACATCGTGTCAGTGGGTTTCCTCGGGTAATCCTGTTTTCTCACACATTCTCATTCCACTATTTTTTCCATCATCAATCACTTTCCTTAATCATCCATTTCCCTTCTTAGCCTAATAGGCATAATCGTGGGACATTAAACTATTTTTAATAGTATTTCTGATTTTCATAGGGGGTCGCGGTGGCTCAGTGGTAGAGCGTTCAACTCTGATGCATGAGGTCCTTGGTTCGATACCAAGCTCGCGCCAAGTGAGCTTTGTTGTGGACAAACACCATGCGTGGGTTCCTTGGGATTCTCCCGTTTCCTTCCACTTTCATCATTCTACTATTTCATTCAATTCTCAGCATCATCGTCTCCTTTATCCTAGTCGACATAACCGTGGGAGGTAAAACTTAAAGATTTCGTTTGAATTCATTTTCAGATTTTTTTAAAAATTTGTTTCTTGCAAACTGTACCCTACGTACTGGCTCAAAACGCAAGATAAACCGGTGTAGTGGCAGATGTCATGAGCTTAGTGTGAAGACAACAATGTTGCACTAAAGAGTTAATAAATATCTTGACAAAATGCATCTTGCTAGTGTTTTATCTATGCCATTAAATTGCTATCAACACTGTATCAACAGATAGGGAAAAGAACTGAAACTGCTTAAGCATTTCTAATTCGAAACTTTAACTTTACCGGTTTAAAAATCACTGCAGAATAAAATAAATATATTTAGAGCTAACACAATAAGTTTCATGCCTATACTAAAATCTGGATTTCGCATTTTCATATTTCACTTCCGTTCTATACATAGCAGACGTGTTAATGACTTTTTTTTCATTTTTTATTTGTGCTGTGCAGTGCTATGATGTCTACCTTCCTTTTTCATTTCCGTTTTCACTTTTTATTTTCATTCATGGTTCACATTCTCTTTCTCCTTTTCTTTTTTTAAATTTTATTTTTTCCTTCTTCACGAAATGATGATTCATTTATCATTCAAAATGCACGATACCTGCCTTTGTTGTAAACTAATATTAAAATCTCTGGCCAGTATACGTAGCAGTTGCAACAATATTCCAGATTTCAGAGGATTTTTAGTACGAAATTTGCTTAACGGTTGAATATCGGTGCCATTTATCATTTTTGTTTCCTAGACTAAAAGGAACTAGAGGAGTTGTTTTTCAGTTTTCTTTAAAGTGAAGTGGGACTTTAATGTTATGTTTTGATTTTACTAATTTCTTCTTCAAAAGTGTTTAAATGTCCCTTACCCCCGAAAATTTAATGTTGTTATATATAAAATTGTAAAATTTTAATAATAAATTAAATTTAAGTAATGCATTACATTTATACAAGGCAGATTCGGAAAGTAAGGCTACAGCGGTTAATATTTATTGTTCAAAAAGTTATTTCACAAAATGTACAACACAACGTATTTAGTGATACGGGGATTAATTTTCGACTTAATTTCTGCGTCTGCTGAAACGTACAGTATCTGTATCCCACAATCATGGAATTCTACGACCTGCTACCAGGAACCAATTTCAAATTAGTTCTTGATCTTTTTATAATCGCTTAAGTTGTGTCAGCAATATGTTCCCATAAACGGGAACAAGTGCTTTCTGAATGTCCACTAGGCGGTTACCTTGTGCTTTGAGGAAACATATGACTGTGCACACTACATCTTTGGTGGTATTTTGAATTGACGTAACCTATGTAAACAAGTGTGACTCGCACTCGACTTCACGTAGCAATGAGGTACAGTTACAAGGGGAAATCGGAATACTGACAGTGAGAAACCAGTATAGGCGTACATATTTCAGTGTTGGGCAATTTCAATTGATGTAACAATTAATCTGTAAGTTTGTTAGTTGCAATTAAGAATTGACCATTACTTATTTCAATTGTTAATTGCACCTGACCATTAATCAATGAGAATCAATTGCAATTAATCAATCAGTCGAAAGTAATTGCTGGGGAAAGTAATTGTAAATTACATTCAATTGCAATTGAATGACTGAATTTAATTGCAATTACTTTCCACAGCAATCATTTTCAATTGATTAATTGCAATTGATTTTAATTGATTAATGTCCAACATTGGCGTGTATAATACAAATTCCTTTTGAAAAAAGCAAAGGACTTTTATTAAGTAGACGTCAAGAAGAAATCAATCAAATCATTAAAATTCCAGCTCATTTGAAAGAAAGCAATAAAATGATAAAAAATAATTCCCGATGTAAATCTAACAAATAAATATGGCGTCAGCAACTAAATCTGCAGAAAATTATACCAGGAGAGAGCTCACCTTTAACTTAGACTTTAACTTTGAACGTGGACTTTTTTCTTATTATTAGGAAGAAAAGAAAGAACATTCCTTCAAAATATTGAGAAAGGTACACATATTCAAAAAACTACCAAATATTGACATGGTGTATAAACGCTTATTATCTACTACAAATACTGGAAGTCTTTATACTAAATTCTTATATATCTAGGTAATTTTATCAAAACTGAAAGAAGACAATGGGCCAAATACTATGTGTCATCATCTAATACACGGTGTGGCAAAGTTAGCCCGCCTTCAGATCAGTGATGGAATAGGTCATGAGACACCGGCACACTTGAGTCATGACTTTTGATCGAGTAATTCGGGTCTGGAAAAGATGAAATGAAATCTTTGAGTTTTAATTTCCGGCTAAAGAAGACGGTGATGATGAGAAATGAATGAAGAAAGCAGGAGGAAACGGGAATACCCCGAGGAAACCCACGCACACGATGTTTGTCCAGGACAAAATTCATTCGGCGGGAGCAGGGTTTGAACCCGGGACCCCATGCACCAGAGGTGAACGCTCTACCACTGAACCACCGCGGCCCCGCTAATTCGGGTCTGGGTCTCGCCTTTCAGATCAGGCCTCACCTGTGACCCAGACAACCCCTGGTCCAAACAGATCCAGACAGACATGCCGACCCAGTCACATCCGGACCTTCAGACGGACCCGGTGACTCAAAGACCGGAAATCCAACACAGTCGCGGTGACCCAGAAGTAGCCGAAGTATCATCTCTGCAGCATTAATTACTTCAGAATTTTATAGTTAGTTAATGATGTTACTACTTGAGCTCGAACACTGATTTGTTTGATTCTCGGTGTCATTTCTTAATCAAGGTACCATGTTTTAAATATCTCATATTTTCACGTATGTAAGTTCATTTTTATTCGTTTTCCCATACGTAGCTTTTGAACATATTTTATACAAAAAGCATTGATAAAACACTATTTGGGTTCAGCGGTATCTTTCATATTATAAACGTCAAATTCTACAAAGTCGATTAAACTTTGGCGATCTCTAATAAGACAAACATGTAGCTTATCGTTTCTGTGCTTCTGGCGCGTTTCTACTGAGAGAAACTTTGTATTTATTTTCCAGCGCAATGTCTGATACACGTAAACAACAAGCGAGAAAGGAAAATTAATTATATTTAGTGAAAAGACAATGAGAAAGGAGAGAATAATTTTGTTAGAACTGCATTAGTAGCCTCAACACATAATTTCCCATGAATATGAGGACGTTTCGTCTCCTGGTCAGCAGGTCAGTGCGGGTCATGGGTCTATTGAGGACAGACCGAATCACTCCGGGTCAGAACGGTCATGAGTCTAACTGCCTCTAGGTCTTTCGGTTCACGGGTCATCAAGTTTGTAACCCATTCCATCACTGCTATGCAGAGTAGGTTTAGGTCCTATTAAGAAACGCGTGATGTTATCTTCCGAAATTTAGGAACACGTTAGTGAAGTTAGGAACGATTTATAACGAAAAAGGCCAGTCACGACTTTTAAGCACAATTTTTTAAACACATTAAGAAAAATGATGAGAAAAAGAGAGCAATTCTCTCCTACGATAGATGTTACGTACTTAAAATCGCAGCTTTTAAGATGTGTTCTTTCTTTCTAGGAAAGGTGGTAAACAATGCTATTGCAAGATTACCTAGAGCTGAATGTACACTAATCTATAATGCAGTTGAATTCTGGATATTCATTTCAAGATGGCTATTTCCTCTGGTAATTCAACTAATTTCAATATGTCTTCGATATGAAATCAGAAGCAGCAGGTTAATAGATTCAATGTATGGTAAACTATTTACAAATTCAATACTTCCTGTTTTTATTAGAATTGTTGTACGGCTATATGATTTCAGCTGTTTTATAGTCTACGATAATAACCTTGAAGTATATACGCACGTGCTTCTTGTAGAAACACAAGTCCGCTTATCAACACGTAAATTTCGTTCTTCTTCTTCAAACATGATTTGCTGGAGTTGAGGTGAGGTTTGTTTTAATTTATACTTGCTCACATGAACAGTTTCTAACTCGTTGCTTCATCGATCAAATTCTGTGTTTCTCCTACATATTATAGTTTAGGAAGATTAAAGGGGTTAAAAATAAAATTATATAATAATAAGCAGTTCGGTAGATCGCATTAAGCTAGACAAAATCAATGGTGCCAATCCGAAACGTTATAAAATCCCATCTCAAGAGGCAGAAATTCCCATTTTAGTCTTGAATTTTCCACGTTATAGTAATTACAAAATTTATGTATATCTATCTATTTATCTTATATTAAACCAAAAATAGAGAAAGAGATAAACAGATATAGATATGAAATCATTGTATATCACTAGCTTTCTTCAATACTGTATCAGTGGATTATTCGTAAATTTTGATTTTCTACGTTTATCAAATGTTAATAAAAAGTGCATTTTGTTGTCAGGATTTAGTATTTGCGTTATGCCTTTGAGCCATCACCTTCTTATGAACGTAACGACATTATAAGAACTTTATTCTCCGATCATTTTCTGTGCAACATTTTCCAAGTTGGTTGTTCTCACTTCGTATTTCATTTCTTTGTGTTAATTATTTCCTTAAAAAAAAAAAAAAAAGCAGGATTTCCATGTCTTCGAGTTTTTTTTTTCTTAAATCACAAGTTACTTCTGCACTAGCATGCGTACATTTATTGTAACAAAAGTTTCGGAATTCTTTCGAATTCCGGAATTTTTCCGATTTTACTTTCCGGATTCCGATTTTTCCGGAATCGGCGAATCATTTTTTTCTTCAAATTTCAGAAATGAATTTTTCATTAATAGCCTGACAATATATCACAACTCATTTGTCCTGAAAAAATCCAGAAGCAATAGTTTACTCATGAGGTGTTTTTTAAAAGATGATTTTAAAAAAATCCTCAGTCAATTTTCTTCATATTTCATTAACAACTCTATAATGTGAAATCAATTTTCATAAATATATCCATAAAAAGTAGTTTATTATTGGAGGTGAGCTTATTTCACCCCTCATATACTTATGTGATTTTATTAATAACTCTAATCTGACAAGTTATTTCACATGAAAAAAAAAAAAAGGAGTAAAATATTTTTGGATGTGAGTTTTCTTGTTTTCCACAAACGATTTATAATTTTGTTCGTATTTCACAAATAAGAGTTTCAGTAATAACTGCAGTAGAACGTGGATGTTTAGTGCGGTTCCCAGTACCTTTAATTTTTAAAGTAATGTTACTAAATTCTATTTTTGAGAAACTACAGGTTAAAAATTATTTTCTCAGAAATAAACTTTCGATGAAATACTTGGAGCCTGGAATTTTCTCTATTAAATCAAGTTATTTAAAAAGAAACTGGAGGTCAAAGTTGAGAAAACATTGATCGTTATTTGAAAATAATATTATGGAATCACATATGCACAATGTTGTTCAAAGACCTTTTGCCAATCTCGATGCTATAGAACTTCTGTTGTCAATCAGAAGTGGTTTTCACAAATAACTTAGCAAATCGTAAACGTGGGGGGGGGGGCTTACTTTGCACTTCAGGGGTAACTTTGCACAAAATATGAAAGGAGTTTGAGTCCTCTGACGGTAAAACCAACAACTGTAAAGAGAAAGTTTCAACTGCCACCGCTTTGCTATAATGTTGGCGGTTAACATCAGTTCTAATTACCCGGAGGGTTTGTTGTTATAGAGGTATGGAAAACATAGGTCGACAAAATTGGAAAGATATCACCTACAAGAATTTCCGTCAAAGTTTAGTCAGTTTCGTAGAATACTACTGTGTATAACGGGATTTCGAAACAATAGTTGAAGTGTGAAACGTTTTAAAGCCATAGAAAAAATAAAACTGGGTGAAGGTGGTTTCAACCTCTAATCAGAGTTACTTTGCACCGGTCCAAAATAACCCCTTAGATAGGAAATTATTACTACTGGCACCTCCTGCCTTCTAATTTTAGGTAAATTTCCTATTTAGGTAGATGCTGGAATGGATTTCTTGTTGTTAAATACATTACGAACAGTGGCGGATGCAGAAAAAGTTTGAGACGGGCTTCACTCAGAAAGGCTTAGTTTTTTTTTTTTTTTTTTTTTTTTTTGAAATCACTACACTTTCTGGGGGCTTGGAGCTTATACACATAGGAATGACTAACATTAGATTTTTTAGACAGAAATCATGCAATTTGGGTAGGCTTTCGCGTGAAAGCCCCAAACCCCGTAAATATTCTGCTGATTACGGTTGGGATGATATTCTTGGACATAAAGAGCAACCAAGGTAAATGAGTTCACTGGGATTTTTTCTGTTCCTGAGTTGGCATTTTTGTTGGATATATGCTAAACTATCAAAATGTGGTTCCTGTGCCGGTACCAGAAAATACTTTTTTTTTTTTTTTAACAAAATATCGATAATTCATAATAAGTACTGATATCAGCACCATCATTATAATATAAATATTTGTAGCCACCATGCAGTTTTGTATAGGAAGTGAAATATATAAATGCTGGAGGGAAAACATTGTACAGAAACATTATGTTCGTATGTTGAACATACTTTTTTTGCATGTGGTGCAAAGTAACCTCACTTATGGGGTTACTTTGCACCAAAGTTTATATTTCAATAATTATGGTCATACTGAATGTTTAGCCTACTAATGCACTTGCACAAATGTTTTCCTTGTATATCTAGCTATTATATGTTTAAAATACAGTGTCCTAAATTATTACGTTTGTAAGTTACAAGCAATATTCTTCAAAATTCCTTACATCTGGTGCAAAGTAATCTCGCCTTACGGTACCATTCAGAGAGTTTTACAGATACTGAAAAAATGTAGTCTTAACAATTCCAGGTCCCAACTATGCGTTGTATATATACATTAAAACTTCCCAGCCAAGTTATCGGAATTTCTGACGTTTCGTTATATATATATGGTGTTCCAAAAGTAATGGTAAAAAATGAAACCACAAGTTCGTTTCACCAAAACAAGTAAAAAAGTTTATATAACATATAGTCCGGAAATGAACAGGGGCAGAGCTAGTCAGCTTCGAATGTGGGGGAAAGGAACTTCACAAATGACTACCGGGATAATGATCGGAGCTAGGAAAGCTGGTCAGAAATACATAAATATCACATCAGCTTGTCCTATTAAACGCATGTCCAAATGTTTGATATAAGGTTCAAGGGATTCCCCATACATCGTCTGGGGATTACCGGAATGACTTTCCGGCACGGGTAACACTGTCCAACAAATTTTGATCGAAAGTATGTAAATTCTTTGAAATTGCGATTTTTACTTTCATTTAAGCATAATATGAAAGGAAATGATAATAGAAGAATTTTCTTAGCTCAGGTTGTAAACAAAAAAAAAAAAAAAAACGCCCTTGTACAACAGTAGCTGTATATATACAAATGTATTAATATTTATAGAACATTTAAGAAAAATCCTTGTAAAAACCTACATTTCACTTTTTTTTATCTATTTCACTGTGATGTGGTAAGCTGGGGAGTTAAGAAGTACCCTAACCTATAGCTTTCTATACCCTTGTACTTCCTTTTTCAAAATTGCGTAAATACCAGTTTCACAGCGATACATAAAATAAAGTAACTGTGGTCAAGTTAAACATTAACAATTCCGTAATAAAAATCAGTATTAACATCAAAACATGAAAAATATGTACAAATACCTTTTGTGCAAGAACTACACTGCAATGTAGACAAAACTTTCAAGTGATCCCTTGTACAGGATCATGTTTATTTTCTTTTGAGCGTCTTCGCTTGGCTTCCCTTTTGTAGGTTACATCTGGAGCATCCCTTGCAATAGTCCAACAGTAGTCGGCCAATATGTTAGAACTCCACTTTCCCTCATATCTCTTCTCCATATGAGCTGCAATATCTTGATGGAAACTCTCACCATGTTCGTCACTTACTACTCCACAATCTTCGGGAAAGGAGTCTAGATGTGAATGAAGAAAGTGGAGTTTCAGAGACATATTGCAACTAAGATATTCGTAGCACAATAACAACTTTGCTACCAGTTGTTTGTAATTTGTTGCTCGGTGTCTTCCCAAGAACTGTGAACAAACACTCTTCAAGCTTTCCCACGCAGCTTTCTCCTCACCTTGGAGAATTTCGACGAACTTGTGATCTTTGAATAGTTGCCTAATCTGTGGCCCTATGAAAACACCCTCTTTATCTTTGGCATCTCTTAATCGAGGGAATTGTCCTCTTAGGTACTTATAGGCCTCATCCTCTTGTCCATGCTCTTAACAAAACTTTTCATAAGACCTAATATAATATGTAGAGGGGGAAGCAAAATTCGGTTACGATCTACCAGTGGTTCATGCTGCACACGTTTCACTCCCGGCTGAAGAGTTTCTCTGGTATTCCAATCACTTTTGCGGTAATGAGATCCACGATCTCTACTGTCCCATTCACATATAAAGCAACAATACTTTGTATACACTAACTGCATACCTAGCAACAGTGCTATTACTTTAAGGTCACCACAAATGAGCCACTGAAAATCGTAATATTTAATGGCTTGAAGTAAACGTTTCAAGTTTTCATTAGATTCCTTCATATGAACTGCGTAACCTACAGGAATTGAAGGAAGTTCATTTCCAATATATAAAAGCACTGCCTTTAAACTTACCTTGGACGAATCTATAAAGAGCCTCCACTCCGTAGGTTCGTAATTAATTCTAAGTGCCCTCATGAGACCATTTACATCTGTACATGCCACAAGTGTGTCTTCCATAGTAAAAAATGAAGTGAACATCTCCCTATTCCGATACACTGAAATATTTACTTTTTCCTGCAATACATTCCATTGCTTTAAGCGTGACGCTAAAATTTCGGCTTTGCTTTTCGAGAGGTCCAAGTCTCTGATTATATCACTTAGTTCCTCTTGAGTAAGTCTATGTGGTTCACATGGAGGTTCTTCTACAACAAACGTAGGGTCCTTCGAAGTACTTGATTCAGGAGCTTCAACTTCTTGATCATCATCAGAAAAAATATCGTATTCTTTAGGTGGGTCAGGAACAGGTAGTCCTTCTCCATGTGGAACAGGGCGCATTGCAGAAGGAATGTTAGGATAGATCAAGGCCCGCTTCTTCTTCGTGGAAATTCCCTTCTTGATGGAAGGAACCATACAAAAATAACAGTCTCTGATGTGATCGCTTGGCTCCCTCCAAATCATGGGCACTGCAAAAGGCATTGAGCGCCCCTTCCTATTAATCCAATTTCTTAGATTGCTGGCATAAGTGTTACACACAATGTGGGGTGCCCAAGATTTATTTTGGTCTCCAATTTTACAACCAAAGTAATATTGATAGGCTTTTCTTATTAGCGGTGTTATAGTCTGCTTTTGTGAGGAAAATGTCACTTCCCCACACACGTAGCAGAAGCTATCCGCACTGTTTACACAATTTCGCGGCATTTTTGTTTATTGAAATCCTCAAAATGTCACTTGAAATAGTTCCGACAACTATTTAAAAATATACATTCGAAATACCAGTATTTTTGCGTACTTGTAGTTGTATTTTTATGTCCTGCACTACACAAACGTCACACCCAAAACGCTGATAACTGCACTAAACCTGTATTTTCTAACAATAGCAGAACACTACTGACATAAGGAACACAATGAAACCAAGCGTTCATATATTTTCTCCAGTGTTGCCGGATCAGTGTAACATTTTACCCCAAACGAAGCGAATATATTTATTTTTAAAGCGTTATTATTAGACATGCCTATAAAACGAAAAGTAGAGCTAATATTCGAAAATAACTTTCAAATTCGTGATCAGCACCACAAAATCAATAAGAATTAGCTGATTTTGTTCAATTTACATTTTCGTTGTTGAACAGTGTAATGCAACGGTGCCAATACAGTAAGAAGTTGTGATACATGGATGAAAGCAAAATAGCGGTCAAAGCAAAACGCGCCTAGCATAGTTGTATTAACCGCAGGGACAGTATGGGAATTAAAGGATGTTTTACAGGGGGGATAAATTATACATCCGAGAAAATTAACAAGTGGAAATTCTAAACTTATGGAAAATATCCAGTTCTACAGAGCGGGATTTCCCTCTCATCTCCCTGGCAATTTTTGCACTGTTTAAGGTCAATGGAATGTGGTATGCTCACAGAGATAATGGGAGTGGCTGTAGTTGGTTACAATACAGACATTCTGTGAATTACTACATGACGTATGAAGAGTCTCTACCGCAGTTATGTTACATGCGGTTAACAGGTCAAGCCGATATGATTTTTAGGTATTTCTGAACCCATTTTCTAGCTCCTATCATTATTCCGGTAGACAGGTGTGAAATTCCTTTTCCCCACCTTCGGAACTGTCTAGCTCCGCCCCTGTCCATTTCCGGACTATATGTCATACAAACTTTTTTGCTTCTTTTGGTGATAGGAATCAGTAGTTTCATTTTTTACCATAGCTTTTGGGACACCCGATATATATATATATATATATATATATATATATATATATATATATATATATATATATATATATATATATATATATATATATATATATATATATATATACAGGGGGTTAATGAACTAGACCGACAAAGTTTAAGAGGTGATTCCTCACATCGAAATAAGAGAAAAAGTTCATATGAACCCAGGGGCGGATCCAGGGGGGGCGATCGGGGCGATCTCCCCCCAGAAGAGCAAACTTTCTTGTTTTATATATATAAATAATATCCATCCCAGAGTTTGGAGCCCTTAAAAGTACCATTATGACGACCCACCGCCCTTCCCCAGAAGTCGGCCCTGGATCCGCCCCTATATGAACCTGTGGGGAAAAGTGCATAGTTTCAGACCTAGGGCTGTCCAAAATCACGAAAAAGCCAAATTTCAACAGGCCCTATTTTGAATTCTAGAAATTGTGGATGATGGTTCTTATCAGCGTAAAGGAAGTCTTGCATACGCATTCCAAAAATGCACATTTCGTTAATGTTCAATGGGTGTACAGAGTATTCCATGCAGGGTTAAATTTCAAGACATCCCATCAACCGAATTTTGAGATATGCTCTGACTTTATGATTGGTCCAAAGTAGGCAAACGATAAGTCTTGATAGCAGTGAAAACGAAATCCTTTGGCGCGATGTCGGAAGTGTTAAGGATCGTCAGCAGCACGGTATCTTGTACTCGGGAAAACGCATGCTGCGATGTTTTCTTTTACGCTTATAAGTGAAGAAAACGTGAAATATATCGCGACGAAATGCATCGCATCATACGTTATTCCGAACACAAAAAACATGGAGCTTTCGTTTGTAACACTTCCGACTTCCCTCCGAAGCATTGGATATCCATTGTTGTAAAGGCTTACATCTTCCTACTTTGGACCCTCCTTGAAATCAGGGCATATCTGAAAACCCTATTGAGAGCATATCTGAGAATTACACCCTGTAGGGAATGCCCTCTGCACCTATTGAAAATTGATGAAATATGCATTTTTGGATTGCGTATGCGTGGCTTCCTTTACGCTGATAAGGACCACCATCCACAGTTTCTGGAATTCGAAATAGGATCTGTTGAAATTTAGCTTTCTCGCGATTTTGGACAGCCCTAGCTATGAAACTATACACTTTTGGCCATAGGTCCATATGAATTTTTTCTCTTATTTTGATGTGAGAAATCACCTTCTTCCCCAAATACCTCGGTAAAATGATGAAATACTGGAATGGGAACGTCGATTGTCATTTGATGATTTCTGGAATGGGAAAAGAATTACAATTTCATTAAAGAAAATTCCGCATATATAAATGAAGTACAATACATAGCGAGACTGTATTAGCTACATCGAAAACTACCATAAAGCGTGGATAGCTACCACTTTGTGAAAGATTTATAATTTGCTTCCAAGGCAAAAATATTTTGAATCTCACTTAGTACTTATCAAAATTTTCATGGTCAGTTTCCGATATTTTTGCCTTGAGCTTTTATCTTTAGTCTTCCAAGAAAGCGTTAACTGCAAGACATAAAATGTCCTAAATAACTAAAGAGGTTCCTATCCCTCTACAACTATAGCACTATAAAAAGAAAATAGAAAATGTGGAATGACACTTTTTATAATATATTGATTGTTGCTCTATCGACTTCGTGTAAAAATAGCAAGTGTTGCGCCAACCTCGACAAGTGATGGAAGACTTGATTACAACATTGTGTTTAATTTCGGAAATATGGCTGAAGCGAGTTCATTCTAGCGTGTTATTAAAATTCGTCAACTGGGCTGTGCGCGCGTGCGTCTTTTTTGAGCCTGTTTTCTCTAACAGTAATGTTATTTAGACCGCTGTGTCTACGTGTGTAACTGTGAATATAACGTTGATCTGAAGTATTTCATCTGTTGCTGCTATTTGATTTTCGTTGTTTGAAATTGATAAGTTTGCCATAAGAAAAAGAAAAGAAAACAGTACGTGGACCAAAGCAGTGCCATTTTTGAAGAAAAGAAGAAAAAATAATTCAAATGATAGTTCAGCTGATGGGTTACCTGAAACTGACAATGGAAATTCAAACCTCAATACTAGGTCACCATCACCATTAGTGTCTATAGGAAAAACTCTTCAATCTCCATGTCTAGCAAGTGCTTCATATTCTCCCCACCCTTTGAAATTTTCGAAGCCCAATCAGGCTTTCGTGTTACCTACAAATTTTCCACAACAGTCTCCGAAAAATCAAATATTGACATTTATACCAACTTGGTTCCAGACATTTCCCTGGCCAGACTTTGATCCAAACAGAAGTAATGTCATTTTCTGTTTTTAATGTATGGAGTTCTTGAAAACAAAATGAAATAAATAATAAAGAGTTCTTACTGAAAAAGTGGAAGACGCTTTCACTACTGTAGATTTTGCAACTGGAAGAAGGCTAAAGAAAAATTCCATATATACTAAACGCAGAGAAAAAAAAAAACGAATAGAAAACTAATTAAACAGACAAATTTCAGATGAACAGCTCAAAGTCAGCCTGGAAAAAACAATTTCGGAACTCGTATTTAGAGTACATGATTCCAGGTCCTGGAGTTTATTTCAGTTGATGAGCCTTCGCTCAAACTTTTTTCCACAATTGAAGAGGTAGATAGATGGAATCATGTAGAGATGCATTTCCATGGATGGTAAAATCAAGAACGAAGTGCTGAAAATCATGAAATTGCTTTTGGATCAAAAGATGCAGTATATTTCAATAAAACATTTTCTTGTACGCCTTATATCTGGACAACTACATATAGTGTAGCCAAATCCAAACTATCACTTAACTCAGTATGATGTGCTTATTCCGTAAAAAATACAAAAACTCGATTTAGAGGCCGTTCAAAAATGTTGTGGCTCCTGATGCAGAAATTATTGGCAAAGATCACCATCTTTTGATGCATTTTTTTTGGATTATTCCTAAAATTCCAAGATTGGCCAATATCGCAATCTTTTGATCCATTTGTTTGGATTAGTTCCAGAGGTGGACTGGCAATGTAAAAAGGGCGCGGTCACATACTCTGGGAGGGCGCCGTCCATCCGAGGCTTTCGCTTGTATGGAATACCCCCTCGTAATAAAAGGAAGTCCCGGGGGACTTCCCCCGGAAAATTAGTACACAAAAAACAACAAAAGATTAAGTAGCTATTGCAGTTAATCACGATAGAATTATAGAAATTAAATATTTTCATAAACAAACAAAGAGACTTTGAGTACTAAATATATTAGGCCTATATAAATCTGCACACTTTAACTGAAACTACAAAAATCACACCAGTTGTTTAAATTCTTCGGCTACATTTGTTAACAGCCTAATTATAACTGAAGATTTGAGTTAAGTTTGGGGCTATTTTTCATACTTCCGTCCTTTTAAAGCTATGTTCATCATAACATTCTTATTTTTCATCTATTTTTAAAGCCGTTGATAAAAAGTATGCACGAAACATTTACTACAAACTAACAGAAGTAAATTTAGAATTATATACCTACCTAGTGAAAAAAGAAATTCAAAAACAAAACTGGGAAATGAAAGTAGTCACTGCTTTATGCTTGAAGGAGCCTTCGCATCTCCTTACTTTTCTCACACATTTTGTCAATAATAAGATTGTGGTCTATTTTGGTCAGAATGTCTCTTTCTGAGTTCATCAAGACAATGATTCCAGATGTTCATCTGTAAGTCTTGAACGGAGTCTTGTTTTTATGTATCTGAGCTTTGAAAATGCTCGCTCACAGGACACTTGTGTTGCCGGTAATGTAAGGAGATACTTATAAACTTTGAATAATTCTGTGCAGAGTCTTGAGTACATATTGTACTGCAGAATCACATCGAAGGCGCACTTAAAGCAAGAATTGCACTTCACTCCATCACATTTTATAGATCTGAAATCCACAATATCGTCAGTTGGCCCCAAATATTCCTCCTCATCCTCCGTGAAATATTAAGAAAACTTGTCCTCTTCAATCAAATCTTCAATCGTACGAACCTCAACAGCTTCTTGATTCTTTTCTTGGATCTCATAAGGGGATTTTGAAAACTCTTCCCACATTGATGAAAACGAAAGAAGCTCTTCTTTAAGTTTTCTCTCTTCACAATCAGGAATTAATTCAGTGATTCTTTTCAGTGACAACGAAGCCAGACTTAAACTCTTGAACTTCTTAGGATCAAAACACTCTAAATCTAAGTATAAGCTTTGATTTTCAGCAAATCGTTCCTGCATACTGTTAGGAATTTGGTCTAGAACACAGTTGAAAACGATTACGTCAAATCCGTATATACTGTCTTCAATTACTTCTTCAGAAGCTGATTCCCCTGCCATTTTCTTTCTTTTTCTACATCTTACCTCAGGCAATTCTGTTTCTATAATAACTTGTTCTAGACTAGGAACATCTGTAATGAGTCCTTCAATACTATTTGACATTTCTGTTGCAAAGTGTTCTGCTGCTTTCTAGACTTTGTCAAACTGGTCCCTAGCTTCTTTCAACTTATTTTGAGTTGAGGATATCAGGCGCCATGCTTGGACATAGTCTAAGTTTTCTGTTTGCAAGTAGTTTGATAAAGGTGTGGTATGCTGAAAAATCAATAAAAACATCATAGCCACAATGATAGTCTCAAAGGAGCACAACTTTTGAATGAGAGACATTGCATCATTTCTGACTTTGGAATTGAATTCTTGTGAGTTGCCAATCACACTTAAAGCTGCTACGAGTTCCACATATACTGGTTTTGATTTTCTTGGTCTGGCATACTTTGAGTTGGGTGCCCAGTAATGAAAGTGTCCAAATATTTTTACAGCAGCGTTGTTTTTACTTCTCCATCGAGTTATCCCAATAGCCTCAAGACAGACGCTTGAGTTTTGTTCCAAGTACACCTCAAGTCGTTTTTGGAATTCTTTCAAAAATATCTGAATTTCTTGGAGAAGCCCAAAGAAAGATATATAAACACCCAAACTCGGCCAAAGGCAAGGCCGTAGGCCGAGTAAAGACTGGATCTGGGGGCGGAGCAGTGGATGTGGTAGGGTTGATATATAAAAATCATTCAAAATGATCGATATTAGAGTCAAATCTATAAATTCCAGGGTCCCTAAGATCATTATAATGATTCCCAAAGCCAAAAACAGAAAGAGCGAGGCCGCAGGCCGAGCAAATACCGGAGTCTGGGGTGGAGCCCTAGCTGGACAAAGGCTAGCGAATTTATAAAATAATTATGTAGCTTTTTTTTTAATGTGTTCAGAAAGGAAACTCTGCGCCTTCCCGAGGCTAAGACGGGTATTAGCCCCTCCCGAGGAGGGCGCAAAGGCACTGATGTGAGGAGGGCGCAGCGGCCATCGGGCCGGCACTTGATTATGGCCAGTCCACCCCTGATCAGTTCTAAAATTCTTTTTCACATATGTAACAAAATCAATTCTCAAAACTTTCCTCTGTTCTCTATCATGTCTAATGGATGTGAGTGATGAAAAACAAGTACTTGTGCCACCTTATTTGATAAAGATCTCTGTCCTCATGAAAGTTTCCTTGGGTTCTACAGTATATCAGAAACTTCTGGTGAGTTTATAGCTTCAGTTATTCTGCAAGTGATGGTGAGACTCCAGCTTCCCATTGCTCAACTCAGAGGACAAGCTTATGATGACAAAAGAAATATGAGTGGCGCAAATATTGTTGTTCAATCTATCATGTGTAAACAGCAATCTTTTGCCTTGTACGTACATTGTGGAGCTCACTGTGCTAATCTTGTGATTAAGGATGTCTGCAGTGAGTTAGTTTCAACTCTCAGCTGTCAAATGACGTTAAGTTCGACCCACTGCAACTTATATATCTTAGGATTTGGGATATTATTATATCAAATGCTTGGCAAATATAGTAGATATATGACCAAGATGTACCTGCCAACATTTGAAGCTAAGTTCTATATTTCGCTACGAAAAAAGCTAATGTACTGTGACACCATCATGAGACAAGAAATCGTGAACATTCGACACTATTTATTGAACATACTTTAAAACTTTATATAATTTTTGGATATATTACTTAAATCTTTAGTTTTACCTTTAGACAGCAATTTTGTGTACTTGATTAGTTTTAAGATCTTGTGTTAAGTTCATGATAAACTTAATAGAGGACTAGTAGGGATTACGTATTCTACTATCGAAGAACGGCGCCTATCTCGAGGTACCAAGGGGAATATTGCATCCCGAAGTTTTTTTTTCTTTTTTGAATTCTATAGGATCTGGATATATTTACTTGGATCTCTGCTCACATATTTGGAAACGGAACTTACATACCTTAACCCGTCCCCCAAAGTTATTTAGAAATCGGCACCACTGATAGTAAATAGTGAGTTGGATATAACTCTAATAGTTTTATCTGCAAATTTATCTGAAGATCGTGGAACTGGATCTATGCCATTAAAAAGTTCACCTACTATCCTTATGTTGCTTTTTAGTATTTTCTGTATTATACAGTATCATTCAAACGTTTTCAAACACTCTGCATGTAGTGAGCATCTACCGTGGATATGTTATTTCGGCACGAGAACTTTGCCATGGTATGTCAGAGGTACTCCTGCCTATAAAGTCTAAAATTTGACAATAGTTTAATTGGTCGGATTATGTTTCTTAAAAATGAAACGAAAAGATGACAATTTGATATGAATATCTCATGGTATAAATAAAAATATGGAAAGCGATTCAACATAATAGTTTTTTTTTTTAATATTTTTAAAGATTGTGTATTGGCCCCAAATTGCACGTAATTTTTTGCTTTATTTTTGTATCCTTTTTGTTTTGCAATTGAACAATATTTGAAAATATCATTCTTATTGAATAATTTTTGTTCTTTTTCGCTCTTGCCGTATACAGCAAACGTTGTGATCGACATAAGAACTCGTTAAATCTTGATCTTTCTTGGTAATTAAGATATACGATTCTTCGTTCGTTCTTCCTAATATAAGCACAAGATTGATTCTTATAAGAAATGAAATCTTTGAGTTTTACGTCCCACGGTTATGCCGGTTAGGCTAAAGGAGACGGTGATTATGAGAAATGAATGAAATGGTGGAATGAAGAAAGTGGGAGGAAACGGGAGAACCCCGAGAAAACCCACGCACACGGTGTTTGTCCACCACAAAGTTCACTTGGCGGGGGCTGGGATCGAACCCGGGACCCCAAGCACCAGAAGTGGTAGAGCGTTCACCTCTGGTGCTTGGGGTCCCGGGTTCGATCCCAGCCCCCGCCAAAAGGTCAATACGTCTATAAGTAATAATAGTAATAATAAAAAAACGGTTTCCATCGCTATTATAATTATTAATATTATTACTTGAGGCATTGGATTTTTAGAAAGGATGTTTATCCTATCTTTAGCTTTGGGTTTTGTGCCTGTTCTTCAAACGATATTATTTTTACGAGATATTTAATAGTAATAGTGTGCATTCGTATTATGAGAATAATATAATTTAAATATATAGTCATTTCTTTCTATTCTTATGCTACAATTTTATAACGATTATGTATAACCAGTGGCGTATTTACGATTTTGTTTCGGGAGGGGCTTTGCTAACTTTCAGGGGGGGCTTTGCCTGGAAATGTGAAAATTCTGCAAGATATTTGATTTACTTTACTATACTAAGTAAGATTTCGTGGCGGGCTTAAGCCCGGAAGCCACCCCCTAAATACGCCACTGTGTATAACAATTGTAACAATGAAATGTATAAAAGTTATCCAGAATTGGGCGAAGACACAAACATTTACAAAGACATTGGTCCGCTCCACATACAAATGCAAGCGCAGTGCGTTAAATCTCTTTTCTACACGATTCTTCTCTACTTATACACTTCTTTCATGACGTGTTCCAACCACATAGCTTCTAAAGATCGGAACACCCTATTCGATGCACGAAAAAGTGTTTACTGCTCGGATTTTGTCTCTAGTGTCAAACACACATCAATTACATTTACTTCAGGGAAAGTCATACCTTCTTCGCTAACATTGAAGGAGTTCTGACTTACTATGCATGGCCGACTTCTGAACTTCCCTGTCCTGTCGTATTCAGTTCTGCATTCGTTTCAAATTTGCTTTCAGACCGTAGATTCATGTCGTGCAATCCTTTTATATTCGCCATACTTGGGTCTTTTAATACCCCCTATTATGGACCAATTCATCGGGCTTGTGTCCAGGGCTTTCGCGTCTGACGCTGTGCACTCCTAGGAGTACGAAAGAGGGGACACGGCACTAGTCCTAAGCGGCACAAGACCTAAAAATCATTTCGCGCAAAAGTCCTAAACGGCATAAGAACTAAGCGGCGCAAGACCTAAAAATCATTTCGCAGCTCAAGTTCTAAACGGCAAATACCTAACGGCACAAATCCTAAAAATCATTTCGCGGCACAAGTCCTAAACGGCAGTGGACCTAAAAATCTCTTGTGGTGCTACCATCGCGTCTGTGCCAAGAATACTGTCAATCTGTTAGTCAAAGTCTTAGATATACTGTTTCATATTACAGAATCATATTGTAGTTTAGTTCTTACAAGTAATTTGTATAAATACATATTCTATCGTTCTGCAATAAAAAAATAAAGCCTATTCTTCCTTCTTACTGTTTGCATGATAACATTTGTGTGATGACAAAATATTAACTACCTATCAAATGTGATTCCTAGATCTTTCATAATGTCTGATTTTTTTTCTATTTCGTATTAGTAACATAATGTTGTGTTTTAGTTATATACGTCATAAATTTTGCTTTATTTGTGTTGATTTGAAGTAAATTATTTTTACACATATATTTATCATATTCAACTCTTTCCGTAGCAAATAGTTGTCATACTCGTAATTAACTACTTTTTACTCGTTACCATATTAACAATAGTTTTAGTATTACTAACATAGCTGTTACCGTTGGAATTAAATAATAATAATAATAATAATAATAATAATAATAATAATAATAATAATAATAATAATAATAATAATAATAGTAAAAATAAAAATTTCAAACATGCTACATTTTTGAGACATGAATCTTGATTGTACGTGAAGTGAAAATCAAAGGTTATGTCACGGACGGCAAATGATGGCTTAACACCCAAAACAAACTCTTGGCCCCCCAAGTGAGGGTGAGTCTGTGTTTAATAATTATAGCAAATTAATAATGTTTATAATAGAATCTGAAAGAAACACTTTTTTAAAAAAATTAAACTACGTCAACATGTTAAAATACACCTAATTAAAAGAATCTAATTAATCATCCACTTTGTACTCTCATTTATTTAACTGGATGAACCCAGACCTAAAGGAAAAGAGTTTTCTGCCCAAATCTCATAAGCAGTGGAAAATTGAACCTCCGTGTCTCATTGACTTTCATGAGCAGTAATATTTTAGAAATTTAACCTCCTTCTCTCTTAAAATTTGTAATTTTCAAGACGCTAAAACATATATTTTATTGCTTTTAGTTAAAAGTTGAAATATCGAGTTTCAAGTATCCAGCTTAAGCAAATCGTTCTTTACTTTGTAAATATTTTCTGAATAAGTAATGGGGAATTCGAACATTAAACAAAGTGCACCCTTTGTTTTTTTCCCTTTTATGTGTTTAATTTTCAGGTTTTTTGTTTGTTTGTTTTACAGTGCAGAGTTCATAAATATGTCAAGTTTCATTTTACTAGGTTCGGAGATTTGCGAGATACGCTTTTTTTTTTTTTTTTTAAATGTGACACTACCATTTTTACGATACGTATTTCCAAAAATTCTTTCTTATATTCTGCTTTCGTAAGAAAATGTTTTTTTTTTTTTTAAATTAAAATTTCATGACTACTTGTAGTAGTATACAAAGAAAGTCACTTAACTCTTTTATATAAGAGTACAAAAGATAAACACAAACTCATTGACTTTCATGAACAGTTTTCGATTTCTTATTTGTGCATTTCCCACAAGCTGTAGTTTTAAATTCACGCACTGTCAAGACCCAGGTTTCAAAAAGGTCACAAGCTGAAAAATATAATAATAATAATATATGTATTTATGTATGTGTGTTATATGTATATACTTATTGTATTGAAGCTTTCGTAATTTGGAAATATACTTTTGGTTTACTTTTAATATGAAAAAAGCCTGCTCCCCTAGGAAAGTTTGCACGCTACATCCCTAAATGACTATGTATTGATTTTTTCAAACGTATTGTGTTGCGTATTACATTAGTAATTTAGGTTATTTGTTGATTTTTCTTGCTTATACATATCAACTCTATCAAAACACACTGCGAAATATAGTAACTGTCTGCGTTCGTAATGCATATAATTGGTATTTAATGTTCACTTGTGAAGTATCTAGTGGACTTTTGCCCTAATTAAGCAAACATTGGTGGGCTTTTGTCCTACCTTTGGAAAGATAGTGGGCTTTTGTCCTACTCTTAATTAAATACACTCCACAGAGTATATATATTGCAATTCTGAATGCTTGCTTGGTTTCAGAAAAGTCTGGTAAAATATGCTGTTTAAACATTTTTATTAAACTCTTTTTTAGAAATTTGTTATGGGATTCTCGTATCTCCATTTGAAAGAAACGAATTTCTTAACCAATTATGTAATTAATTCTTAGAATGAAATAGGGTTTTATATGTAATTCATGTATAACTGCAGAACATAATTTTAGTAGTACAAATATAGATGTTACCGCTGGAATTAGCTACGTTCGTAGCATTATTGCCAACTAGTTACTGCATCGTCGCAATTTCGTGTGGTGGTGGCGAATTTCAGAACTAAAGCAGGTGAATGAAAAAGGCACATGACTTAAACGGCACAAGTCCTAAATGGCATAAGACCTAATAGGCACAAGAGCAAAAAATCATTTCGCGGCACTAGTCCTAAACGGCACAAGACCTAAACGGCAATAGTCCTAAACAGCACTAGTTCTAAAAGGCACAAGACCTAAAATGTAGGACTAGTGCCTATATTTTTTTTAGGACTTATGCCTTTTAGGTCCTGTGCCGTTTAGGACTTATGAATGTTACCCCTTTGCCGAAGTCTAAGGAAAGAATGTCATCTTGATACCTACCCGAAGCGTAAGGAAAGGGTGTTACCTTGATGCCTGTGTCCGAAGCCTAAGGAAAGAATATTACCTTCATACCTGGTCCAACCTTAAGGAAAGGATGTTACCTTGATATCTGGCTAAAGTCTAAGGAAAGCATAAGAAATACCCAGGAACTCATTATCTAGGGTTGGCCTGTATTGATTAGCAGTGCAGAGCCAATTTCGTACGGGTAACAACGGGCAGGTATCAAGATGACATTCTTTCCTTAGGCTTTGGTAAAGTGTCAAAGTAACACTCTAACTATTAGACTTCAATGGCAGGCATCAAGGTAGCATTCTTTTCTTAGACTTCAGCTAAGTATCAAGGTAACACCCTAATCTTTAGGCCTCATGGCCAAGTATCAAGATACCCTTTCCTTATGCTTCGACCAGGTATCAAGATGATAGTCTTTCCATTTTAGCTATATGACAGGTATCAGGTAATATCGTACCAATTCCCAAGCATTTTGATCTGATTCTCATTCTCCCAGTTATTAGAGATTATATTTTATTAGAGTCGTGTGCTATAGACGTAGATATAGAAGCTGTCTCTTTCAACTGTAGAGAACATTTCACATAGCTCATTCATTCACCCTACTCATGGAATCTGTATTGTTCCTAAAGACTAATAAACACAGGTACTCTGTAAGGAATGTAGACTCTAATTTACACCCTAGCAAGAAGTTAAGTTTTTGACGAAGCCAACTCTCCTCTGTAAAGGTAAGATCTTTCAGATTGGTTAATAGCTCAGATCCTGTTTCTTGTGATTTTATTGCTCAAGTTGCAATTTTGGGTTTCCAGAAACTTATTGCGAATCGGTTTTAGGTAGAACTTTGATTCGTTACTAAACTTGTGTGTGAGGTCCGGAAGTGGGCATACCCTTAATTGGTGTTTTCTGACGGTTTTACGTTTCATCCACATTTGTTTGCTAACATTGCTTGGCATTGTCTGGCAACATTGCTATTCATGTTCATTTGTTTTTCACCAGCGCACTTTGCGATTCACGTGCGCAATTACCTGAGTCAGACGTTTCCTGGCCTCTGGATTGGAAGAGGTTGTGCATCTTCACCAGTTCCCTTTGCCTGGCCTCCAAGAAGTCCCGATCTGACGACACCAGACAATGCTTTCTGGGGTTTCATAAAGCAACAAGTAAGAAACACTTGATATCGCACAACGCAGGAATTACGAGCAGCTGTGGAACACGCCTTCACCCTCGTGACCTCGCAGTATCTTCGCAAAAAATCTGCGAGAACTTGGCGCAGAATTCAGCTATGTTACGACATACGTAGATGGTGATCATACTGATTTTTATGACTTTTAAGACTTCAAAGTAACTATGTACAGACATTCTACCATAACTAACACTATACTGTTGAAACTAAAGGGGATAGGCCCACTTCCGGACCACCCTTGCAACGAACAATAATCTGGCATATGAAATAATCTTCAAAATAATCTTTTGTGTTTCTTTTTGTGTGTTTAGTATATAACAAGAAAGAACTGCAAAATTTGGAAATCTGCTTTTTCTCTAAAATTTATGACATTGCCTAGACTCCTATGTCTACCTATGCCTTCCAAACAAAACATTTGCGTGACCTTCCATACTTTTGTTTGTGCTGTTCAATATTTATACTATTCTTTTTTCTCAATTTTAAAAATTTTAATTAGATATCTAATCTGCAGTACCTCAGTCCTCGATTCAATTGTTGTCAAATTTTAAACTTTAGGCAGAAATGTCTTTGATACACAGCGACAAACGTTTCATGCCAAAATGAAAGATTCAAATTACCGTAGATACTAACAAAAGTCCGAGGTGTTCGAAAACTTCTGAGCATTTGTGTATATTGCAATATGATTCAATTGGTTATTTTTTAAAATGTGAATTTGAGATTTATTTTATTTGCTGAAAACCATGTGTTCTGTGCACGTTCAATTTTAAAACATTTATTTGATTCTTCCCCTTTTTCAGGTATTTGGACACTGAAAATGTGTGAGCTGGCTCAGGATATTGAAACCAAGTTTATCGCCAACTTGAAGCTGCCTGATAACTTGAGCTGTGCGGATAAGCTGTAACGAAAGGGGTTTGTTCGTTCGGCTCGAGTTACGAGGTTAGCAAATATCTTCGGATTCGATGGTTAGCATCAAGTTGACAGGAGAGCTTGAAGAGGACCAAGGATACATCTTTTGAAGAACTGGTAACTTTTTGTATAAAGAAGATGAGATCTCATGCCAAATCTCCTAGTCACATATATTTATGTAGTCATCGGATTCTCTGTGGTGAATTGTTTCTGAACATTTCGTATACATGGTGATTCTTTCGGAACTAGCCCCAAGAAAATGTCAATAATTGAACAAGCTATGAACGTTATTATGAAATTTGCGTCAAAGAAACGTTGGGTAAAGAAGGAGAGGTGAGTTGTGATACCGTTGGAACAAGGACTGGCATCTGGCGCTGTTACACATTACCGTGTCTAAACCGTCTCTGTCATTGTGTTGTGGTAGTAAATGGAAATTGTGCACAAGAAAAGAGGGTATTTACCATTCGCATCTACTGGGTGACAGTTTCCTTTAAATCAAACCAGACCGCATTTTGAAGAAAACTTGGAAGCAGCAGTGAAGCAGACCATTTGCAAATTTGGTGAGGAAGTTAGACTAACAGGTTGCTTTTGCAGAAATTACGCGCGTCACAATCAGCTCTGTCTGGCCAGTGGTGGCGAACATCTCTTCTAGTATCGACATGCTTCTCATGGAACAATTTATATAATTGTAGGTGCTTAAATACCTAATTAATGGTCTTTGAGATATTCGCATTTTCCTAAGTCTACTATCTAAAATATCACACTGTATAATCCACAGCTTACATTGAAACAGAATCAACACCAATCACAAGAAAGGTATTTTGTTACTAAAAACCATCAATATTTCAGACAATATTGCAGTGTAAAAGGATGAAGAAGAAGCTGCAATTATTCTATGTTTATATTGGACTCAATTGTAGATTTGGTTGACTAATACTTGGCCAACATATCGACTCCCAGTTGCGTTATTTATAGCTTTCCTAAGTGAAGTAGCTTCTAAATTGCCTCACGATCAGTAGCGGCTCATGAGAGAAATCACGTTGCTAAAAATTGACATTTTATTGCTACAAGTAGTCTGAATTAGTACATATTTCATCGCTACAAACTCTATACGAAAATTGGTACATATTTTAAGTTTCACTACTTTTATCTTGTAGCGATAGAGTGTTGAGGAGACTTCCTTCAAGAGTCGCCTGTGCTTATGATGTAATTGTTGAGAGAAAAGTATGAAAAAACTTAATAAAATAGTTTGTTGAGTTATACTCGATTGCTCCTCGAAAAAAAATTATGTAGGGAAAGAAGAAAATCTAAGAATCTAATTTTGTTTGATGGGAAGATATAGTTTATATATCAGCTTAAGAATTATGTATTGGTGTTATGCAAAAACTGAACTTACTTGATAAAACACTTCGAATTTCACACAATTCTTGATCAAAAGAACGCATAATTTCTTCAAAAGAATGCACTTCTGTTTCTGCTACAAGGAAAAATGAAATTAAATGAAATATTTCAGTTTTACTTCTTACGGTTATGCTGGTCAGGCTAAAGGAAACAGTGATAATGAGAAAATGAATGAAATGGTGGATTGAAGAAAGTGGGAGAAAACGGGAGAACCCCGAGTAAACCCCACACACTGTGTTTGTCCACTGTTTCTGCTAAACAATACATGGTATAATACATCTGTTTTTGTCACATAGTTCTCAGTCAAAATAATACATGGTATTTTTTTCTATCACATAATTTTTGGTCAAAGGATTACACGGTATAATATATCTATTTCTGCTACGTTATTTTTGGTCAAAAGAATACATTGTATGATTTGGCAATCTCCACATGTCAATGTATTTTGAAGTAATCTTTTTCCATACTATTACAACAAAGGCATGATTTATCTATATCTTTAAACAAAATATTTTCAATATTTCAAAGCTTATTCTTTTGTCAGCTGAGGTCAGATAAAACTTAGAAGAAGACCGATCAATTCTATAGGGACAGTTCTATAGGAACTTTCCCTGTGTAATATTTGGTCTAGGAATTAATTCGTGCGGGTGGACAAGAGATGGCGCAACGAACGGAGCGTCCCACAGTTCCGTGTATCCACACATGTGTTGCAAACCCCTGTCATCGCGTATCGTTCGTAGTATAGGGCAGTGGATTAAAGCGTCAACAACACCAGTTTGTAGTTAAGTGAACATGGCGCAATTTGTGCCTGATAAAGTGTTTTTGCGGGGTGTCCTGCTGCATTACTTTAACATGCAGAAAAGTGCGACTGAAAGTCATCGTATTTTGGTGGAAGTGTATGGTGACCATGCTCTAGCTGAGCGAACGTGTCAGAAGTGGTTTGCACGGTTTAGAAGTGGTGATTTCGGATTGGCAGACCAAGAGCGAGCTGGACAGCCAAAAAAATTTCAAGACGAAGAATTGACAGCATTGCTCGAGCAGGATTCGTGTCAAACGCAGGAATAACTTGCAGCAGCATTAGGCGTTGATCAAACAACAGTCTCCAAACGCTTGGAAGCCACGGGAATGATTCAAAAGATGCCATATTGGGTTCCACATGAATTGAAAGACAGAGACGTTGAAAGACGAAAAACCATTTGCGAATTGCTGCTTCAACGACAGAGCAGAAAGGGGTTTCTGCATCGAATTATTACGGGTGATGAGAAATGGATCCATTACGAGAACCCTAAATGAAAAAAGGTCTGGGTGAAACCAGGTGAACCAGGTCCATCACAACCAAAACGAGATATTCACTGTGCAAAGGTTATGCTGTGCATATGGTGGGATATGAAAGGTGTGGTGTACTATGAGCTGCTGCAACCGGGTGAAACTATGAATGGAGAACGTTATCGACGACAATTAATGCGTTTGAAGCAAGCTCTGGCCAGAACACGACCAGAATGGGAGAACAGACATGAGAAACTTATTATTCAACATGATAACGCTCGCCCACGTGTCGCAAAACCGGTCAAAACCTATTTAGAAAATGTCGGATGGGAAGTTTTACCCCACCCGCCGTATTCACCAGACGTTGCTCCTTCGGACTACTACTTGTTCGATTGCATGAACAACGATTTGATTGGACAGCGGTTTACTTCTTCAGAAGATATCGAAACATGGGTCTCTGACTGGATCGCTTCCAAGGATGAGGACTTCTTTCGCCACCGAATCCGTACATTGCCTGACAGATGGGCGAAAGTGGTGGCTAGCGATGGACAATATTTTTCTTAAGGTATTTATGTATTTTGTGTTTGTACTACAGCTTCAATGTGTGCGTACCAACCGCACGAATTAATTCCTAGACCAAATACGACTTCTCAATAATTCTTTATTTTAATAGTATGAGCACAATAGAATATATTCATGTGGATTTGAGTACTATTAGTTGTATTTATTTTCTCAAAAAGTTTGAAATTTACAATTTCAGTATATATATTCCTGTAAGCTTATAAATATTTTAAATATGTTAAATTTTATGAATTGATTTCCTTATAATTTATAATGTCTTGTTAATTATATTTGTAACACATATATTATAGCATTAAGGGGGTAGACTACTAAATATTTTTCAAAAGCTAACAATGTTTCTTCTGCCAGTTTTTCGTAAGTATGAAATGTAACTTACCACAATAATAGATAATGTTATACTACACCCGAAATTACCAATCGGAAGAATTTTCAGTGTTGCCATCAGAAGTACAGTTCTTTGTAGATAGTAATTAGAGTGATAGAAATTACAGTGTGACCAGAATTTGAATTACTCTAAAATCTAGGTTAAGGCAGCGACTAGAAAAATGAACTCAACAGTAATTGATGATTCAACATATTGTCTTGGTTCCTTGTTAACCACTTTTTAAATAATATTTGTACTTATTTTATAGTAACTTATATACGTTATCACAAAATAAATACATATTTCTGTAATAAAAATATATGTCAATAAAATATTTTATTGTCAAGAAGTGATATAATAATAGAAACCGTTTGACTGATTTTGATGTTTTTAGGTACATGAATGAATTATGATCTAACTAGTGTTGTGAAGGCCTGGAAATTTTGGGTAAAAAAGTTTTTTCTCGAGCTTGGGAAAAGACGGAAAATTTGGGAAAAATTGAACTTTTCGAATAGTTTACTACATTATGTTTTTAAAATGAAAATTATTTTATATTTACTAGTTTACAGTTCAGATCGTTGAGTAATGTTTCTTGCACTAGAGTAGCGAAAATTTGTAACACCAAATATATGTGTACTACTTCTTTAAAGTTAGCACCGTGATAGAATTTAGTTATGACTACAAAAGATACTAATATATAATTCTAGTTAGATTAATTAATATAGACGCTTTTAAAATATCTTAAGCAATCTTATGAAGTTCCCGCTTTATGGTAAGGAAGTGTTAAAATAACAGGGCCAGAATCATTTTAGTTAATATACGTATCTTCCTTCTGCTGTGTAAAATTTCCAGAAATTTTGAACCCTTTAGGAAAATATTTTTCTTCGCAAACCTTGGCAAAAACCGGAAAATATAATTTAAAAACTAATTCTTCACCTGATACTAATCTTATTTGCTGCAACGTGTCTCCAGCATATATACACTGTATTTCCCTAGCAGAAAAATACTTAAAGCAACAGGCTTTTATTTTACGTTTCAGTTTTCTGATTTCTGGTAAAAATTCCTCTTTATTATTTGTATATTTTTCGAATAACTCAAAAAGAGAGATAATCTTATACACATATACACACATACACTGCACACGTGCGTAAATTTAAGCAGCGAAAAATATATTAAAGAATTTCATATCTGAAACTTTCGTTCGTTATTATTAAAGACTAGCAGAATACCCGTTCTTTGCATGGGGAGAATACGTTTCATTTTGGACATAAAGGGCACCAACACTATCACCAATAAACTTAGGGACCTCAGAAACTATGAATTCGATACTAGTATCGAGCATTTTCAATTACTTTAACATATCACCCTCCCCTTTTAGAAGTGTTGATGCGGGGCTGAATTTGAATCGAAAAGGGGATCGGAAGTTTGAATTTTCATCTCAGTGACCTCGAAAACTATAGATTCGACACTAATATCGCCCATTTTCGATCATTTTTATATATCTACTCTTTGTCCCTCCCCCATATTGCGGCGCTTAATTTTGATTTAAACGACATCGGACGTGTTACTCTTCATATCAGCAACGATACTGTTCATATCTTCTCCCTTCCCCGCCTCCAGTTATGACGCTGAATTTAGATTTAAACGGCATTGGAGGTGTTACTACTCATCTGATCGACCCCTGAAAACTATGGATTCGACACTAATATCAGTCATTTTCGATCATTTTTTTATATCACCTCTTTCTTCCTTCCTGAAGTTACGGTAGTGAATTTGGATTTAAACAGCATCGAAAGTGTCACTGTTCATCTCAGCGACACCAAACCCCATGGATTCAACACTAACACCGGTCATTTCCTATTTATATATATATATATATATATATATATATATATATATATATATATATATATATATATATACCCTCTCCCGCGGGATTTGAATTTAAACATCACCGAAAATGTCATTGTTTTATCTCGGCGTCCCCGAAAACTACGGATTTGACACTAATAAAACGTTTTTATATGTATATCTCTTCTTCCCCAAGTTACGGGCCTGAATTTGGATTTAAACGGCATCGGAAATATCATTGTTCATCTTATCAGCCCCGAAACTATGGATTCGACACTAATATCTATCATTTTCTCTCAGTTTTATATATTTTCCGCTTGCCTAATTTGCGGGGATTAATTTGATTTTAAACGGAAACGAAAATGCCACTGTTCACCTCAGCGACAGCGACCCCGAAAACTATACATTCGACACTAATATCGGCTATTTTCAATCATTATCTCCCCTTCCCCTCCCCTAAGATGTGGGCCTGAGTTTTTATTTAAACGGCATTGGAAGTGTCACTGTTCATGTCAACAACCCCGAAAACTATGGATTGGACACTAATATCGGTAATTTCCAATATATATCCCTCTTCCTTCCTCTAAGTTGCACCGTCAAAGTGAAATGATAAAAGCCATCCCAGGCCCGACTGACATTTCCAAAAATTTTGAATTTAAGAATGGTATAATTTTATGGAATGTGAATTTAAATACAAACGATTTCAGTTGAGTGAAATTTAGAAAATAAGTGGAATAGTCTAGAACACGTGGAATAAGGTGGATTAACTCATGACTTTGATTGGAGATTTAGTGAGAAATTTTGAGAGAAAAATGGACTGACTAATGAAAAATGGCTGACTGCTAATCGTTTATAATCATAACTGAGATTAGGAGAGAATTACATAATATATAAAATTTAATATTAACATAAAAAACAAGAATACGTCATACATACATATATCAATGCGAGTAATATTGTTATTTAACCATACATAATATATACACACATATAGCGAATATGGAAAGATACCAAGACACTAATATATATATATATATATATATATATATATATATATATATATATATATATATATAAACATAGGCATGCATACATAGAAGACAATTAATACTCTAATATTTATATTAAATGCAAAGACGTTTTTTAAAATGAATTCTTAAACACATGTGTCTAATTTCCATGGTTCTCTTTGTTGCAATAGTAGTATATTCATATACCCGTAGGGTGTCGTTATTAGTGTGATCTATGCGCATAGACTTCTGATCTTTCTATTGTTTAGAGGATCATAATGATGCATTAAATGTGGCTTTGTTTAGCCTACTTTATGGTTACTAGCCAATACGTATTCTTCGTGGCATAATATAATATAATATATGTTCCGTCTTATTGACGGATTCCGTACCTCTAACAGAAAAAGTGACTGTACAACGATAACGTTGTATATAATATTAGCAATCTGTGCCAATTTATAAAAAGGGATCAGAGGCGAATTATTTGAGCAGTATTATGTATAAAGAAAAGAAAGACACATAGAGATTTCGAGACACTATTTTGTAATCGTTAACTAAAAAGAGAGTTGTTGCTATAGCAACGTCGTAAATAAATGTACATGTACGTAGACATCTTGTTGAGAAAATAAGTGTGTGTGTAAAGGTGTAGACATCTTGTTATATATGCAAAAAGTTGATTATGTACGCTTCTCGTGGTTAAGTATTAAAAACCAGCTAAGAAAGTGTTAAAACGTTTGAATTATTTTGAAGATTACTAAATACGAACCAGGAGACACCCCTTACAAATTGGTGCTTCACCACCGGGAGTTATATAAGTGTCGTTTTGAAGAATAGTAAAAACGGCAAGCTTTCAACGCGACCTTAGTGTTACCATATTGAGAAGTGGCAAAGTAATTCATCGAAATATGGCTATGAGTACAACAAATAATAATATAACTGGTGATCAGAGTGTGTGTCCAGAAATGAGTCCTAAGGAAAATTTGACTGACATTTTAAAAGACTTAGCCCAACAAATAAGAAACCAGTCCGAACAAATGAGGAATCAGTCAGAGCAAATTCAACACTTTGATGAAAAATTGGACCAGCAAATTCAACACTTTGATGAAAAATTGGACCAGAAGTTAACCCAGTTAGCTAATGATTTTGATGAAAAAATAGCGAAGTTGGAACAATGCAATGAGAACAGATGGGATCTTGTTCAACGCCAATTAAATCAGATGAACCAACATGTAGTGAAAAAATTTGAGAAGTACGATGAGAAAATGGAAAAAGTAGCACGAAGGAGCACGGAAATTCAAGAGTCAATGGATGTTCTAGAATCAACGATTAATGCTCATGAAAATCACATCAAATTACTGCAAGACGAAGTAAATTTCATCAAGGAGAGATGCATTCCCGAAACTCAATTTCAGGATAATGGATACACGAATCATCCTACATCTACAGGTTGGGTACCTGATCGTCCTCCCAGACCAACTTTGGAACTTGACGGATCTTCGAGTTGTGCAGAGTACTGAAAGAGAAGGAAGAGTGAGGCAAACATCCAGGCGCAAACACATCTCCAATAGAGGTATGAAGACGAATACAGGTAAACAATTACGATTCAGCGAAGTTAAGTCGCTTACATAATTTAGTGGCGTGCCAGAAGATATCCCTGCTAGGGCATTTCTCGAAAAATTTCAGGATGAATGTGAGCTCATGGGTGTAGATGAGTCTCAGTTTTTAAAACTATTGCCGCACATCTTATTACCACCCTGCTTAACATGGTTTAAAGCTATTAGAGGTAGTCTTCATACATATTCAGATTTTAAGAATGCTCTTCTATCAAATTATGAAAACGATTTTATGGTAGCGAATAGAGATGCCGTTTTGCGAACGAAGCATTACAATCCAAAATTACACCGGAGTATTACTGAATTTGTAGTATCTACATATAATGAGTTAAGATCACTAAATCCAAACCATCCGGAATCCCGAATTATAGCTTCTATTAGAATCTTAGTGCCATTTAGACTACAACAGTTGTTAATGTCAGCACAATGCATTAACTTCAACCATTTAATTATGCTCATTCAGAGTTATGAGAGCCAATCGGCAATACAGAATAACAATAAAATGCAGGATAGAGGTCAGGGTAATTATGCACGTAATCAGACACAATATGCTTCTGTTCGTAATGTAGATATACAACCTGAAAATGATTCTAATGTTCGTAGTTTCAATAATAGAATGAGTAGTTATAATGGTACCGGAAATCAAACGCAACCTAATTATAGAAATGGATCTAGGAATTTCAGAAGTAACAACAGGAATTTCAGTAGGAGTAATAGTTACTGCCGATCTTCACAAAATCAATTTGCAGATGGCAGGAATTCTGTAAATAGGAGTCAAAATATGGTATCATCCTATGAAAGACAAGAATGTACACAAGATTGTGCTATACAATGTTGCTTAAATGAGCCCTTCGAACGTTAACTTGAACTGTTAAAAAGGCGTCCGACAGATTTGTATTAAATTGACCTTTGCTTACGTCTATGGTTAACATGTTCTTTAGTTGATTTATTATTAAAATGTATGTTGAAAACATATGCAATTATAAAATCAGTTAAGAAAGTGATGAAATTAATTTATGGTAATTAACTGAAAATACTATTGATTTGTTCCTTATAGTTTTGTTGCAATTTCCTTTTATAGCATTAATTGAGGAAATGTTAATTTGTGTTTGATGATAAGAAATTATCCAAAAGCTTTATTGTAATACAAGGATATACTGAGTTTGACAATTTATGTTTTCTCCAAGAAACATATTTAAGCTATTCTTGTTTTCGTGTTTTTATTCTATTCGAATTTCATGCGAGTATTATAAATATTTAAAAATAAAAGATCATAATTTTAATGTAAACATATGAAGGTAATGACAGACTTATATAAAATAGATGCAATTTATTATATGGAAAGAATAAGGATAATGAATATCGAATCTCTTAATTTTTCAGAGTTTATTAATGTATTAAATGATAATCTTCAATGTGTTTATATGTTCTAATTTTGTTGCCTTCTGACCCTGCTAATATTTAATATTATGAAGATCTTTGTTTATAAATAATGTTGTTTGTATATGAAGGAATAGTTAATTTGTACTCTAGAAGGAAACTATCAGTTAGGTTTAATTTTTGAATAGCCTCATTCATGATAATTGTAAATCGTCGTTATTAGTATTGAGATATATTGATAAATATAAAAATGTGTAATGTTATAATATATTTTATATAAATGGAAAAGTAGAATATTTGTATTTAAGGTGATATTAAATATACGAGGGCTATTCAAAAAGTAGGTGTTTCATGATATTTAACCCAGGGTTCTTTCCTTCATAGTAGAACTATTACGGAAGTCCCGTCCGGACGACATCTACAACGATAACGTTGTATATAATATTAGCAATCTGTGCCAATTTATAAAAAGGGATCAGAGGCGAATTATTTGAGCAGTATTATGTATAAAGAAAAGAAAGACACATAGAGATTTCGAGACACTATTTTGTAATCGTTAACTAAAAAGAGAGTTGTTGCTATAGCAACGTCGTAAATAAATGTACATGTACGTAGACATCTTGTTGAGAAAATAAGTGTGTGTATAAAGGTGTAGACATCTTGTTGTATATGCAAAAAGTTGATTATGTACGCTTCTCATGGTTAAGTATTAAAAACCAGCTAAGAAAGTGTTAAAACGTTTGAATTATTTTGAAGATTACTAAATACGAACCAGGAGACACCCCCTTACAACTGATTGTGAGATTATTTTCGTTTTCGAATCATTAATTAGCTTTTATGCTCTATGCGTTAAAGTGGATCACCACCCGGAAGTCAATACATATTTTAGCTTATTTTCTTAGTTACAACGCAATGAAACGTTACATATTATAAATATTGTGCTATAAGATAGAGATATGTTTCAGCTGCAACACAGGACATTGATTCATTTGGTTGTGTCTTCTGATATCGAAAACGGTAACAAATGAAAGAAAATATTAGATTCGTTTCACAATGAGCACAGAAGATGGTACTTGCTGTTAGATCTTACTAGAAGTGCTCAATTTTATGAGAAGTTTATTTGAATATGCAAAATACTTTAAAGTAACGATCCTATTACACAATAGATATATTGTTTGACCGTTTTTCGTGTTATGTTTCACATTTTATTTAAACATTAATTTACATTTAAGGAAATATATTTTGAGAAGAAACTTGCACAGAACGCCATAATGCGTTGTTGCCAAATTTGCATGTTTAATTCCTGGATTCTAGCGTTGCAGTTCGAGAAGCGAAACTTAGCTGTGAATTCCGGTAAGGGTCTAAAATTAATTTCTCCATTAAGTATCCAAGCACAATTCCATGATAACTTCCTTTATTATCTGGCATAAGTAAACACTGGACACTATCTGGTAACGCCACACTATACAAGCAGCATTTAGTATAGCACGGAGAACACCTGGTGATCCATCTTAAATGCTTTTATTGGGACATCACTACAGATTCTTCAGTAAGCTTTTATTAGCATATCAATTGAAATAAATTCATTAGGTTACCAACTTCTATGTGAATAACCTTACAAATATAACGATTTTCATACAATTTTAAACAATAAACTGAATGCACTTCTAAAAAATATATCAAGCTTTGTTTGTAATTATCATCCATCCAAAGAGTGCCTGTCAATAGCGTAAATGGTACACTTTCACTCCATGCAAATTCAAACATCCTAAGATTAAGTACTTAGATTGCCTCTTTTATCAAAAATTTTACAATTCGAGCTACTAAAAGTCAACATGTTATTTCATTTACATTTAGTTTATCTTTCTTTATCCACAATTAAGAATCATAACTGACAAAAAAATTACGGGAATTAATAAATCTTTAATGAGAACTATGCGGTCATTAATATCACATAAACATGTAAATAAAAGTGCTAAAATGTCTCTATAGTTCAATGTAAGCCGAGTTTAAAGTAAAAAATTCTACTCTTTGATAGCTAAAGTTCGAAATAGAGTATCTATTTTCGATGCGATGAAATTAAGTTTTTGAAATATCAACTGCTTCCAGCTTTTAATTTCTATATAACGAACGTCTTGCATCTTTATTTAATGCCGAGAATCGGCCTTTCAACGCCAAGAAATAATTTTGGTGGGTCCTACCTTTCGTTGTCGCCACTACGCTGACCACACCTACACAGAGGTTCTCAACACGTTTCCTTGTTTCGTGCCTGTGCGAAGAATGTCCTGGATTCTGGGTTCTTTCATCAGGCTTTTCCTGTGCCTCACTCCTAATCTGCAAGGGGCGACGCGCTCTCGTCTGTCCTTGTCCATTGAAACAGGGCTTCCGTCGATCCATCTCTTCAATAATGCACTTTTCTGCATTAGCACTTGCAATTATCACATTGCACCACTATCACTGTTTCTAATTCGGGTGTAGTGTTGCACGGATTATTTTATTTTATTTTGAAGTGTTTTTAAGAAGTGTTCATTGTAATGCAAGCTAATGGTGTATTCTTAAGACTAGTGTAAGTACTTTCCGGAAATATGCAAGCAACTTTTTAAGTTTGTTTTCCTGACTCCTTACTAATTTTAGTTAAACGTCCGTTGACGCATGTTTCTGGAGTGTTTGTAGATATATGTATATGCGTGAAACTGTATCACACACAAAAATGTATGTAAATATTTTCGAAGTTTACCGTTCCAAGTTAAGAAAATTTACTCTAGTGCTACCGAACATCGTCCACTGGGCTGTTTCCTAAATTAGCTAGTCATCTTGCGTTGTAGTTCACGTGTTGTATACTTTAGAGTGTAGTGTGTGTGGAATATTTGTATACGATTGAATTCTTGCGACACTCTCGTTCCCGGTCTTCAAGTAACTACTACTGACTTGGAATTTTGAATTATTCTCTTGCCGATCTTTTAGGACACGCCTCTAACTGCGTTTTTGATTTCCTCCTTTTTCTCTCATTCGTCAAATTATTTTGCGTCCTCAATTCTATTTTTTATTCGTATCCGCCATTTACTGTGCTCGAGCGTCATTTTTAAAAAGCACGTGATTTCTTTAAATTTCACATGTATCGAAAATTTGTATGGAAGTTTATTTGGAGTCCTCTTGTCTGGTTCGTGTTGTTGGACCAACTTACAAACCTGTGCAAAATTTTATCTAACTTCTACGTGGAGACATCCTGACGGAAATGTGAGTTTAACAAATTCAGAGGGATTATTTTGCAATACTATTCTATTAAATTTTAGTTGACTTTACTATTTTTTTTTTCTCTTTCACAGAGATGTTAAAAGCTCTTCTATTTCTTAGTTTGGATTCATGAACGGCCCTCTGTATGTGTGGTCTCATGTGGCTCAGACGTTCAGCGGAGCATTGTTATAGGAACAAAACAAGGGTAGTTTGAATGACTTTGCCGCAACGGCAGATATACAGAATAAAAAACATCTTACATTTGGATAGGGAAAGAAAATAAAGAATACTGTTTCAGTTCCCTTTGCTTTTTAACACAAAAGGAGGTGGGCGGATAAGGGCCATTTTTCGCCCATCAGACAACGGAAAAATGAAGTGTCCGATTCCGACAAGTTTGCAATGTATTTGTATACTAGAAGATCTGTTGCATATGTAAAAATAATAGATACGTGATAAAGAAAATAGTAAGTCATAGAAATGAGAGCCCAAAAAGAGTTCGTTTCAGCGTTTTGCGACATTTTGGTAATGTTTGCTGTCTTTGATGGAGGCTTATAGGAAGAAGGAGTCGATGAACCAAAATAAATCTGACTCGTCATAATATAACGCTGTGTAACCTTTGATATGAGTACTAACTGATTTTGGTTCAGTGTGTCCTTCTACCTATTAGAGATCAAAATGTATTGCGCGAGAGTATAGAGCGATGAATACCGTTTATACGCTGTAATGTACGAGTTCAACTGGAGACTCCAGCTCTGATGTTAGTTACCGATTGTGACTGAAAATACATGCTCAGCATGTCAATAAAATATATAAAAAATGTATTGTTTGCGCGGATATGTGTGTAGGGCAGCAAAAATAGAGACAGCACGTTATGGAGTATTGAGAAGGCGATTCATTTCTGAAAGTATGATATGAGTAAAAGTGCGAGCAGGAAAACCAGTCGCAGAATGGCATAACATTCTGTAATAGATATACATATCGAAGAATCATACATACCACGCGTCAATGAAGTACCGATGGGAAGTCATTGATACGTTATATTGCAATACTGAGGGAAAGATTAAAAACAACGACCAACAATAGCCGATCCTCCGATCCTTATCCTGATGTATCCGATCCTTACACTCACGAGCACTTAAGTGACAAAGGTATGTACTCTCTGTACATACATCATGACGATGCTTCTGTTCTCCGAGTTCAGTGGTACTGTCAATGTAAAGTAGGCGCACGGTCGTCGGATGTTGTGGGCATGTTGCTTCCGTACTATGGTTTCTGGCTTACTGGCGCCACAATTCCACCGCAGTTAAGAAACCAAGTCTAGAATATACTCATACACTACAAGATGCCGCAGCTGCACGATGGTCCAGCGGCGATTCGGATGACGACAGCAAGGACGATGCCTAATCTGCAAACTAGCTACAAGTGTCTCTAGCTATCTGATTATTATCTATGCCTGATTATTTCCGATGTAATATATTGATCTCATAGTCGTAGTAGACTTCATTCTTCTTATTCTTGCCGTTAGTGTTCTATTTACTATTGCTTTCTCGGATTCCAACTCATGACATTAGTGTTTACGTTCCTTCATTAACACACGGCTTACATCTTTGTTTATTTATTTATTTATTTTTTTTACCTCTCACTTACAGCGCTTTCCGTCAAAATATATTTGATTTCTTATTTTTATGAGGTATACTATTGGAAACCATGCATTTCACATCTCGGGCCTGATGGGCGAAAAATGGCCCTTATCAGCCCACCTCCTTTAAAATGACATCTGCTAAAGTTGTTTTAATCATATGCATAATTAAATAAATGAATTTTTAAAATTAAATAAAAATGAATATGAGGAAACTGTCACAAAGTCATGTATCATTCAGGTAATAAAAGTCATCAAATTTAGTACAACCGACCGATGCCCATCAAAAATCTTTATACCCATTTTTATATGTATAGTTAATATTCCCTACTTCCTTAAAACGGAAATTTCCAAAACGCTGGATTATGTGTTTTTTATTTTTAATGAAGAATGTAACTTATGTACCGAATTTTATGGGCTCATGAAATATAGCATAGTTTCTGCACCCTCCCTATCTCCCTGAGAATACGCCCTTCGGGAAAACTTATACGATAAAAACCTTAGTTAGGCCTGATGTTGTAAAATTTCCGGAAATTTTGAATCTGTTGGTAAAAACCCGTTTTTTCGGATTCTTTCATGAAAAATTGGGAAAATAACAAATTTTTGTATTAGGTTAACTTTCTTAGTAATGCAACCGTATTTTTTTCGAATGCGTGAAAGATGAAAGTTGAGAAATTTCAATATTGCGAATATTTAAAAAAGAAGCATTCGAAAATAAAACTGTTGTAATTATTCTTGAAAATTAATGATCTGCACTCATTTCTTCTAACAAAAGAGACACTGACCAAAGCTTACAACTTTACTTTATTTTAAATTATAATTTGTAACTGTTTCGGATATCTAGCATATCCTTCTTCAGACACGATCGAAATTAGTGAAAATACAGACATATATATAAATGTTGTTATAACAGAGAAAGAATTTAAACTCTGTTATAACAACATTTATATATATGTCTGTATTTTCACTAATTTCGATCGTGTCTGAAGAAGGATATGCTAGATATCCGAAACAGTTACAAATTATAATTTAAAATAAAGTTTTAAGCTTTGGTCAGTGTCTCTTTTGTTAAAACAATTAATCCAAAGCCATGAATAGTCTTACTATCATTTCTTCTATGTGCTTTTTAGTCGTTTATTCGTGATTACGCATTAATTACAGAACTTTTACAGTTGCATACAAATCTACCATCATTAAGCGTTTCTGTCACAACAAATAGGGCTCTTGAATGAAATTGAGTTCATAAAGTGCTCTTTGATCTGGTGAAATTTTGTTAACCAAATCACTTCTTAGAAGAGACAGAGCAGGAGGCAAATTTCATTAATACTCATGCACTAAAACATATAATTACTATTATTTAATATTCTAATATAGCATTTTATATAATAAACTTTATGTACAAAATTTTGTATGTAAAGAAAAACATGTTTTCTAGTGTGACAAATTTTCTATATATATATAAAAATGAAAGTGATTATATTTGTAACTTAACAATACTTGAACCACGAAACGGATCTCGATAAAATTTTCAACACAGATGAGGTTCGGGCCTGGGGTGGTTTTTATCATTTCACTTTGAAGGTGCAACTTGGAGGAAGGAAGTCGAATATATATTGGAAATGACCGATATTGATGTCCAATCCATGGTTTTCGGGGTTGCTGAGAAGAACAGTGGCACTTCCAATGCCGTTTAAATAAAAATTGAGGCCCACATCTTAGGGGAGGGGAAAGGGGAAATAATGATTGAAAATAGCCGATATTAATGTCGAATCCATAGTTTTCGGGATCGCTGTCGCTGAGGTGAACAGTGGCGTTTTCGATCCCGTTTAAATCAAAATTCATCCCCGCTAATTAGGCGAGTGGGAAATATATAAAATTGATGGAAAATGATAGATATCAGTGTCGAATCCATAGTTTTCGGGGCTGATAAGATGAACAATGACATTTCCGATGCCGTTTCAAATTCAGGCCCGTAATTTGGAGAAGAAGAGATATACATATAAAAACGATCGAAAATGACCGATGTTAATATTGAATCCATAGGTTTCGGTGTCGCTGAGATGAACAGTGACACTTTCGATGGCTTTTAGATCCAAATTAAGTACCGTAACTTCAAAAAGGGGGAAGGGGGTGATATATAAAAATGATCGAAAATGACCGATATTAGTGTCGAATCCATAGTTTTCGGAGATTGATCAGATGAATAGTGACACTTCCAATGCCGTTTAAATCTAAATTCAGCATCATAAATAGAGGCGAGGAAGGGAGAAGATATAAACAGTATGGTCACTGATATGAACAGTGACACGTCCGATGTCGCTTAAATCAAAATTAAGCTCCGCAATATGAGGGAGGGAGAAAGGGTAGGTATATAAAAATGATCGAAAATGGGCGATATTAGTGTCGAATCTATAGTTTTCGGGGTCACTGAGATAAACAATGATACTTCCGATGCCCTTTTCAATTCAAATTCAGCCCCGCATCAGCACTTCTAAAAGGGGAGGGTAACATGTTAAAGTAATTGACAATGACCGATACTAGTATCGAATTCATAGTTTCTGAGGTTCCTAAATTTATTGGTGACAGTTTTGGTGCCCTTTATGTCCAAAATGAAACGTATTCTTCCCATGCAAAAAACGGGTATTCTGCTAGTCTTTATTAATAAGGAACGAAAGTTTCAGATATTAAATTCTTTAATATATTTCTCGCTGCTTAAATTTACGCACTTGTGCAGTGTATGTGTGTATGTGTAAATAAGATCATCTCTCCTTTTGAGTTGTTTGAAAAATATACAAATAATAAAGTTTTTTTTTTTTTTTTTTTTTTTTTTTTACAAAAAATCAGAAAACTGAAACGTAAAATTAAAGCCTGTTGCTTTAAGTATTTTCCTGCTAGCAAAAGACATTGTATATATGCTGGAGACACGTTGCAGCAAATAAGATTAGCATCAGGTGAAGAAATAGTTTTTAAATTATATTTTCCGGTTTTGCCAATATTTCCGAAGGAAAATATTTTCCTAATGGGTTCAAAATTTCTGGAAATTTTACATAGCACAAGAAAGATACGTTTATATATATGATTTTAACATACGGGTATTAACTAAAATGATTCTGGTCCTGTTATTTTAGCGCTTCCTTACCATAAAGCGGGAACTTCATAAGATTGCTTAAGATTTAAAAGCGTCTATATTAATTAATCTAACTAGAATTATATTTTATATCTTAACTAAATTCTATCTTAACTAAATTCTACCACGGTACTAATTTTAAAGGAGTTGTGCACATATATTTGTTGCTACAAATTTTCGCTATTCTAGTGGAAGAAACATGAGTACTCAATGATTTGAACTGTAAACTAATAAATATAAAATAGTTTCATTTTAGAGGCATAATGTAGTAAACTATTCGACACTTTCAATTTTTTTACAAGTTTTCCGTTTTTTCCCAAGCTCGAAAAAAACTGTTTTTTAACCCAAAAATTTCAGGTCTTTACAACACTAGTTAGGCCATAATTCATTTATGTTATTCAGGTAAGTTACATTTCATAATTACGAAAAACTGGCAGAAGAAACATTGTTAGCTTTTGAAAAATATTTAGTAGTCTACCCCCTTAATGCTATAATATATGTGTTACAAATATAATTAACAAGACATTATAAATTATAAGGAAATCAATTCATAAAATTTAACATATTTAAAATATTTATAAGCTTACAGGAATATATATACTGAAATTGTAAATTTCAAACTTTTTGAGAAAATAAATACATCTAATAGTACTCAAATCCACATGAATATATTCTATTGTGCTCATACTATTAAAATAAAGAATTATTGAGAAGTCGTATTACACAGGGAAAGTTCCTATAGAACTGTCCCTATAGAATTGATCGGTCTTCTTCTAAGTTTTATCTGACCTCAGCTGACAAAAGAATAAGCTTTGAAATATTGAAAATATTTTGTTTAAAGATATGCCTTTGTTGTAATAGTATGGAAAAAGATTACTTCAAAATACATTGACATGTGGAGATTGCCAAATCATACAATGTATTCTTTTGACCAAAAATAACGTAGCAGAAATAGATATATTATACTGCGTAATCCTTTGACCAAAAATTATGTGATAGAAACAAAAAGATTACCATGTATTATTTTGACTCAGAACTATGTGGCAGAAACGGTATTATACCATGTATTGTTTCAGCAGAAGCAGTGGACAAATACCGTGTGTGTGGGATTTCTCGTCGTTCTCCAGTTTTCTCACACTATCTTCAATCCACCATTTCATTCATTCCTCTGGGAAGTAAAACTGAAATATTTTATTTAATTTCAGTTTTCCTTGTAACAGAAACAGAAGTGTTCTTTTGCAGAAATTATGCGTTCTTTTGATCAAGAATTGTGTGAAATTCAAAGTGTTTTTTCAAGTAAGTTGAGTTATTTCATAACACCAGTTCATAATTCTTAAGCTGAGATATAATAGTGAGCTTTGACCTCACGGTCCTAATGGGACGTCTGCACACATGACATCTATGCGCCCGACACGTAAATTGTGCTGATTGCAATGCCGATCGAGTCCCATAAAATCGCCTGTTTTCGGCTCGATCGTCGGACAACGTTCCTTTCCTCTTGCCCGTCAAGGTCGTCCTATCTAGATGGAGTCCGCCATGTCTTAGGTACGACCTAGCCCAGGATTTCCGAGAAGTTCCTAGTTGTCCTCGTCGTCACTCTGCCTTTTACTCTTTCGACTTCTCCGAAAGCGTCCCTACTGTCTTGGTTACTACCCATACCTTGTAACAGTGGCTAACTTGGCACTCTGTTTCTGAAAGCTTGACGACAGCCAGGAGTCTATCCATAATTTCTGGTCGGCTTAGGAAACTGACCGTCAAAGTTGTCTCCTTCGAACTTGACAATCTACTTCTGCAAACTTAGTTCAGTCGGGACCTGTGCACCCAGAAACTGCTGACGAGCTTAGGAAGTTGACGGTGGAAGTTCTGTCACCTTGATGTGTGTTAGACAGACTCTAGGTTCATTGACTAGCTGGCCTGAAACGCACCTGTAGATCGAATAGTTACACTTGTGCACCTAACCCTTCTACTATTACTGACTCGTGCCCTCCCATTCTAGTGAAGTTTTGTTTTATTTTTGTGCGTGCGTTTTCTCTGCTAAAGTATTTAGAGATTGGGACATGTCAAGTAAATTTTTATAAACATTTTCTATAGACAATTACACTTAGCGCCCCAGCTCATGGACTTGTAATCTCATTAGGACTAATAAACTGCAGGCTTACTGCAAGGAACTGTACTTGTGAGTTTTGCTTTCAAGTGATATTCCAAAGTTTTGATAGTTATCAAACTTTCATCGTGATAACGAATTCCATCCTCTTTATTACAAGTTAAGTTTTGACTGAGGCCAACGCTACCTTGTAAAAGATTTTCAGATTGGTTGTTAGCTGAGTTCCTGTTCCAGTTTATAATTTTGCCGCTCGAGTTATAATTGGTGATTTGCAGAAACTTTATTGACCAATTAGGTGTATTTTGGTTAATTACTAAACTATCTTGTGTGGGTGCCGGTTTCGCAAACGCATACCGCTGGCCCGCCACATGTTACCAAACGAAAGAAAGAATCAAGACAACAACAACAACAACCAAAAAAAAAAAACAAAAAACAAAGAAACAGTGTCAACAAAAAGTGTAAAAGTAATATTATTTCGTCAAAGCTCGTTTAATTGCTGTTTCAAACACCGGTTAGCTCGAAAAAATATCCACATCAGTTGTTACTTGATTATAAGGGTTTGGTATTCTGTAAAAAGAGAGACCTCTGTATAATTGCCAATTTAGGGGGCGAAGATATTTCTGCGTACTCTCGGAGTCTGGATATTAAGATGCCGCAAGAGTTCCTTCTTAGATAATATTTGAAGTGTGGGAACACGAAAATGGACTATAGCAGTAAACAAATTCAGAATAGAATCAAGTCTGAAGTCTGGAGAGATGTGTACGGTATGTGCTGCCGTGGTCCATATGGGAAAGCAGTATTCGATCTTGGGTGCTATTACAGTTTCATAGAATGTTGCTAATGATGAAACTGTTCGTAGTTCAGTAAATCGATGAAGAAGCCCCAACATGCGCATTGAATTCTTAAGTATTGAGGAGATGTGGTCAGAGAATGTGAGTTTTGAATCAAAGATGACATCAAGATCATTATGACTAGCAGAATGTGTAATAGGGGAATCACTGATATGGTATGTGGACTGAACAGGAGACTTTTTCAAAGTAATGGTAATACTGTCACGTTTCTTACTGTTAAGTTTGAATTCCAACTTAAGTGCCACATTTTACACCAGCCTATAAGGTAATTTATGTCTTCTTATAGGGCAATTATGTCATGGACACACGATATTTCTCTATAGAATTCACAATAATCAGCAAAAAGGAGAAGCCACTAGGATGAGCCGATAAGTGCGAGTAGAGATCAACCATATACAAGACAAATAACAAGGGCCCTGGAAAAGCAGGGAGGTAATGATTCAAGATAAATAATCTTCCGTACACTTATTTTTCTTGTGACTTAATTCGTGGTTGTTCAGCATTAGATAGACCATGCTGATAATGTTTGCCTCCTATTTTTTATATTTCTAGATACCTTCAGAAATCGTCGAATGAGGGCAGCAGTGTGACTGATGGTGTGTGACCTTGAAGTGTACCAAGTTTGAAGCTAGTGTGACGGTATTCTGGGAAACTACAGAGGTAAACATGACAGCATGTTTGGATATACGGTTAAAACAGCGGGCAGTGCTATAGTTTTTCACAGTAGAGGGTATTCTACCTATTGACATTCATCGTCGAATGGTACAAGTGTATGGTGCAGCATGTGTTGATGTGAGTACAATGAGGCGTTGGGCCTGAAAGGTCAAGGACGCAGATTCGAGCACCTCATCACTGAGCGATGAACCCCATATAGGAAGACCAGTGAGTGTGACAGATGATCATCGAATAATCGAACAATCACACAGTAGGAACAGTCCAATACTCTTTGGATCTCACGTGAAAAGATGGACACATTAGTCAATGTTTAGGGTACCGCAAGGTGTGTGCCCATTGGGTGCCTCATCTCTTGACAGAAGATGTTACACTTTTGACAACAACTTCTGCAGCATTACGAGGCTGAAGGTGTTGCATTTCTGCAGAGAATTCTCACAGGTGATTAGTCATATACCCATCATTATGACCCTGAAAACAAAAGACATGGAATTTCGCCACAGTGGTTCTCCAAGACCCAAAGAAAGCCAAGACAGTGCAATCAGAGGAAAGGTGTTCCTGATAGTGATCTGGGATAGCCGAGGTATTGTTCATTGTGAATTCTTGCACAGCAGAAAAAACGTAAACTCTGAGTCGTATGTGGCAACACTAAGAAGATTAAGGGCACAAGCCAACAGGGTTCAACAGGGAGTGGATGTTCTCCTACACCACGACAATGCAAGGCCATACACAAGCCACATGACTACAGCTGTTCTTGAAACCATGAAGTTCACTATCCTACCCCACTCATCTTACAGCCCTGATCATGCCCTTGATGTTTTTTTTTTTTTTTTAATTGAAAAAACATTTGAAGGACACACACTACACCTGTGATGCAGAAGTTGAGACTACTGTTCACTCTTGGATACGCTTACATGATCCTGAGCTCTACGCCGACGGAATGAAACGAGTTATTTATCGTTGGCCAAATGTATTGCAGTAAATGGCGACTATGTGGGAAAATAACTATATAATCTTGTAGAGAATTGTGTAAGCTTTCATTTGATAGTACATACTTGGCTCTGTGATATGTATACTTTTATGAACTTGGAGGCAAAAATTATCTGCATCTTCTCGTATTTTGCAAATATTACATTTTTTAAGACAAGAAAACTTAAACAGACACTAGAACCTTCTATGTCCACTGGAGATTTTTGCTTGTAGGGCCTACCTAAAACAAAGAAAAGACCAGAATACCAAGCCTGATATGTTGATTTATAGTTTACGGAATCAGATGACTTGACTTGCAACATGCCTTCAGTGGGATAGGGGTTGTAGCAAAATGAAAATTTGATTTGATTTGATTTTAGTTTAGCTTTCCTTTTCGTAGCGAGGCTATATGAGACGCTTACTTACAGCTTAACGTGAGATCCGAACCACATGAGCTTCTGGCGGGAATCGTACAAGGGTCTTCTTCTACCGCACAGGCGCGTACACTAACCGCTTAGCTACAAGGGAGCTTGGAATATTTTTAGCGGCCATTTTCACTTGACTCTCCAAATAACATTGCCACCTTTTCTCACTTATTACTTGTTACAGTTAATAGGACAAATACAATTTCAACGATATAAATCGGCTAGTCTCTTCGTCTTCACGTACAATTTTTCTGTTTTGATAACGTTTATTAATTGTAGTCTCCTTCGCCCCCTCCCTCTCTTTCCTACCATCATACCATAGTACGTTCCTAATCATACAGTTCCTTCTTAGCCAATGTCCAAATCCGTTTCTCTTCTTCTGCTTAATAATATCTAAAATTGTTTTTTCAACTCGACCCAGCTAATTTTTTTCCCATTATTCTCCACACCCACATTTTGAAAGCTTGTAATCGTTTTTCATCATTTTGCGTAATGTCCATGTTTCTGACCCATACAGTACAATACTCCACATGAAATAGTTTAAGAGTCTTTTCCTCAAATCTTTATTCAAGGTAACACAAAATAGTATTTTCTTCCTCCAAATCGCTTCTTTTGGCATTCCTATCCTTGCTTTTATTTCACGTTCACATTTCACATCATTAGACGTACTAATAATACTACTCAGGTATCGAAAACTAGCCGCCTGTTCTATTTTTTGCCCTCTTACTTCCATATTTGATACCGACTGCTTCGTTCCAATCACCATGGTTCTTGTCTCTCTAACATTTATTTTCATTTCATACTCTTCACAGTCCTTCCTCAAATTTTCTATCTTATTGGTTTTCTTTTCAGATTCTGTGACAAGCGTCATATCGCCTGCAAACCGAATTACACCTAATCATTCAATCGCCTACCGAAATACCCTTTTCACTCTCTGTTCTAGGTAGATATTAAATAATGTAGTCGAGAGACAGCATCCATATCAAACTCCCCTTCCAATTGCACTATCCTCTGTCATTACCTGTCCTATTCAACGCGTACGTAGTCCTTCCCCCCCTCACCATCACGCAATTCTTCGAAAACAATTTCAATCGTTTGTACTTCGTTTGCTCCCATTTGCTCCGCAGTTTCTGCGTTTGCTCCCCTACCGCTCCCGAGAAAATGGAAATTTAAACTGAGGGGCCAGAAAAAGGTAGTCCCAACCCTCGAATTAAAAACAGTCACACAGAGAAACAGATGGTCGCATTCGTTTGTACTTCGTTTGTCCCCATTTGCTTCGCAGTAGCTCCGTTTGCTCCCCTACCGTTCCCAAAAAAAATGAAATTTAAAGTGGGGGACCAGAACAACATGGTCCCAGACCCCCACCCAATAGCAGAGAGAAACGGATGGTGGCATTCGTTTGTACTTCATTTGCTCCCATTTGCTCCGCAGTTTCTACGTTTGCTTCCCTACCGCTCCCGAGAAAATGGAACCTTAATGTGTGTGTGTGGGGGGGGGGGAGCAACGTCGTCTCAGCCCCCACCCAACTAAAAATAATCGCTGAGGGGAACGGATGATGGCATTCATTTGTACTTCGTTTGCTCCCATTTGCTCCGCAGTTTGTCCGTTTGCTCCCCTACCATTCGCTAGAAAATAGAATTTCCAACTGGGGAAGCCAGAACAACATGGTTTAACCCCCCACCCACCCAATGGTAGAGAGGAACGGATAGTGGCATTCGCTTCTACTTCATTTGCTCCCATTTGCTTCGCAGTTTCTTAATTTGCTCTCCTGCTATTCCCGAGAAAATGGAACATTAAACTAGTGTTTTAGGAAAACGTAGTCCCAGCACCTCGAATTGAAAATAAATTCAAAGAGGAACGGGTGGCGACATTCGTTTGTTCTTGGTTTAGTTCGCGGTAGCTACGTTTACTCCCTTACCATTCCCGAGGAAATGGAACTTTAAAGTGGAGACTAGAACAAAATTGTCTCAGCATCCCACTCAAATAAACATAATAACATAGGGGAGCGGATGGTGGCATTATTTTTTCTTCGTTAACTTCGATTTGCTTCGCAGTTGCTCGGGTTGCTCTCCTAGTGTTCTCGAGTAAACAGAACTTAAACACGTGATCTCAGCCACCCACGAAATTGTTGTAAGAAATAATGGTTTGCGTGATTTGCCCCGAATTGCTCTGGAATTGTTTCACTTTCTTCCCTACTGTTCCCCGATTTTCAGGAGGTTGAGGACTGGGATCACATTTCCACACCAACCACTTCAAAATTCCTCTTTCTTAACAACAATTGGAGTAGACGAGCACTCAGAGCAATTGTGGAGCAAATATGAACCACCGAGATATAGCCAACATCCACTCTCCTGTACGATTACATACGTTGGGAGGGTGGCTGAGATCACGTGTTTAAGTTCTGTTTACTCGAGGACGCTAGGAGAGCAACCCGAGCAACTGCGAAGCAAATCGAAGTTAACGAAGTAAAAATAATGCCACCATCCGCTCCCCTATGTTATTATGTTTATTTGAGTGGGATGCTGAGACAATTTTGTTCTAGTCTCCACTTTAAAGTTCCATTTCCTCGGGAATGGTAAGGGAGTAAACGTAGCTACCGCGAACTAAATCAAGAACAAACGAATGTCGCCACCCGTTCCTCTTTGAATTTATTTTCAATTCGAGGTGCTGAGACTACGTTTTCCTAAAACACTAGTTTAATGTTCCATTTTCTCGGGAACAGCAGGAGAGCAAATTAAGAAACTGCGAAGCAAATGGGAGCAAATGAAGTAGAAGCGAATGCCACTATCCGTTCCTCTCTACCATTGGGTGGGTGGGGGGTTAAACCATGTTGTTCTGGCTCACCCAGTTTAAAATTCTACTTTCTTGCGAATGGGAGGGGAGCAACCGAACAAATTGCGGATCAAATGAGAGCAAAGGAAGTACAAACGAATATGACCACGTGTTCCTCTCTGTGATATTTTTTTTAATTCGAGGGGCTGGGATCATTTTCTTCTGGCCCCTCGAAGTTCATGGGCTCCTTTTTTTTGGTCCCTCACAGTTTAAAGTTCCATTTTCTTAGGAACGGTAAGGATGCAAACTTAGAAACTGCGGGGGAAATGGCAGCAAATGAAGTACAAGCGAATGCCACAATCCGTTCCTACCTCCTATTGATTGTGGGGCTGGAACCATGTTCTGGCCCCCCACATTAAATTTCTACTTTCTCGGGTACGGTAGGGGAGCAAACGGAGAAACTGCGGAGCAAATGGGAGAAAACGAAGTACAAACTAATGTCACCATCCGTTCCACTCACGATTATTTTTAGTACGGCGGGGGACTGGGACGACGTTGTTCTGCCCCCCCCCCCACTTTAAGATTCCATTTTCTCGGGAACGGTAAGGAAGCAAACGGAGTTACTGCGGAGCAAATGGGAACAAACGAAGTACAAACGAATGCGACCATCTGTTCCTCTCTGTGACTGTTTTTAATTCGAGGGTTTGGGACTACCTCTTTCTGGCCCCACTCAGTTTAAATTTCTATTTTCTCGGGAACGGTAGGGGAGCAAACGTAGAAACAGCGGAGCAAATGGGAGCAAACGAAGTACAACCGAATGTCACCATCCGTTTCTCTCTGCTATTGGGTGGGGGGCTGGTACCATGTTGTTCGGCTCCCCACTTTAAATTTCTATTTTTTCGGGAACGGTAGGGAAGCAAACGCAGAAACTGCGGAGCAAATGGGAGCAAACGAAGTACAAACGAATGCCATCATCCGTTTCCCTCAGCGATTACTTTTAGTTGGGTGGGAGGCTGGGAAGACGTTGTTCTGCCCCCCCACTTTAAGGTTCCATTTTCTCGGGAACGGTAAGGGAGCAAACGGAGCTACTGCGGAGCAAATGGGAGCAAACGAAGTACAAACGATTGAATTTGTTTTCGAAGAATTGGGTGATGGTGGGGGCAGGACTACGCACGCCTATTCAACACTTACTTGGGCCTGCGGTCTATCCATTCTAACCTAATTTTCTTTAGAATTTCCAACAACATTAGTCGAAAAATGTAAGAATCGCAACGCAATAAATAGAATAAGCAATTATGTTAATAATAATTATGTTTAGGGTTGTGTTGAACGTGTATGTCTGGTAGTTTTATTATTCAAAATGTGGTTATTTCGAGTGATGCCTGGCAATTATGAAGGGAGAATAGGAAAATAGTTGAAGAGCAAAAGCGTTATGTTTGTTTGTGTTAGTTCGATAGTGTTATTATATTTTTTAAAATAGCGAGGATAAGTTAAATAACGTTGAACTTTAAAATATAATGACTATCGAATAGAGACGATAGCCGAAACAATCAATATAATACATTTGAGAGTACTTTTAAGTAAGTAAGTTAAAATAAAGAAGGCTTTGCATGTATTCATTTCGATATTTTTCAATAAGAACATAGGCCATTATAGGTTTAATTTCATTTTTAGTAACGCGATTTACGATAGAGAAATGATGGTTCGAAGCGGTCATAATTCATATTTGTACCGTTCTTACATATATACAAAGATGTCAATTTCAATGTTTACGTATAAACTTTAAAGAAAAAAATACACGTGCAGATTAACAATGTGGGTGCTATGGTGTAGTGACTAAATATGGTGTTTTTTTCTTTTCTAATATCTTTCATAGTGGTTATGAATGTGTTATATGGCCGTATTTACATTTTTTCCACGCGGCACCCTGGTGCAGAATAAAAATAGCTGGCTATATTCCTGACTATATTTAATGTCATGTATACAACTTGGACTATTAATGCCTTAAAACATAATTCTTTTGGCAACTTCCGTGTAGGTTTACTTTTGGCGCACCACTCAAAATAATTGCTGAAAAAAAATATTCTTTCACTAATTTCCTCCTTATTGTCCCAGAAAAGATTTGCGATGGGCAACATGAAAATATTTCACTTGGCATAGATAGTATTCAAGGGGTCAACCAGAAGTAATTGTTGAAAAATTACAATTCTTTTACGATTTGTATATAAATATGGCTTCCGAATGAATGACATAAAAACTACAGTGCAAAAACACAAACCAACCTTTATTAGGTGGCTACCGGTACTATAAAATGGTCTTTAGAACGCACATTGTATTGGCGACTTTTGATTTTTTTATTAGATATGCTTGCATGATGGAATTTGTTAGAACAATAGTAGGCAAGTGGTATAGGAATAGGGTGTCAAAAGGCTCGTACCGATGGAATTTAAAATCTGTAGAGTGAAATACCGAGGGAGGGTGCATACGGAGAATTATGTAATAATGATGCTTACATTATGTTACTTCTCCCACATTACCTTAATTAGAGATAATAATGCATGTAGATACAACGCTTACTTTTTTTTAAGTTAGTGAATTTCACCCTATAAAGTTTCTACATATTGGCATCCAAGTTCTTTTGTTCTACTTGTAATATTACATAAAGTAAGCTTATTTACCCTAAAGTAAACTATCATAGCTTGAGCGAAAGTTTTAGTGTAGCTTTAATAGATTGTTTTCGTTTAGTGTAAATTACCTTAAATTTAGCAACATTACTTTAGTTTTTGCACTTTTAGTTATTTGTATCGTATGTTATATTATTTTTTTCTACTGCACAAAATTACGTGTCCAATATGTTACAAAGAACTGTAATCTTACTTTGTATCAAAATTATGATTCAAAATTTGCATTCCATCGTAGAGTAATAAAAATGAAACCTTATTTTTTTTTCTACATATATAGCTAACCAGCTTTATCAAAAGTTCTCATTCTAACTTTGAATCCTTGCACTAAAAGTGACTCGATCTTGATGTGTTGAAGAGGCAATAGCATAAGTTGCCGAAACCGTTCAGGATAACAGTTAGAAACGCATGTAAATATGAGACAATCATAGTACTTTACTTAACGTATTTGCAGTTTAACTATATTCTATTTAATTTCGATATCTATACATAACTGTTAACATTTTAAAGGTTCGTTCGGGTCACAGTACTTACAAAGAGTCTAAACCATGTTGCTTGATTTTTACATGCTTCTAATTTTCCACTTTCATCCAGAAATATAAATATTTTACGAAAAGCGTTGAACTTCCAAATCTGTTCAAACAATCAAATTTACTTCAAGTTTACACATTAGTAGCATATAATTAGTATCTAATTCTCGTGAAATTTAACTAGTAAATTTCAGTATTTGAACAGATTTGGAAGTCCAGTACTTTTGACGAAAATTTTAAAGCTCTGAAAGAAGGTGGAAAATCAAGCAGGCAACTTAGTTTAGACTCTTCGTACGTACTGTGGTCTAGACGAAGATGTCAACAGACAAGTATACATAGACATCGAAATTGATCGATCGGCACATAAATAAACCCTAATTATATTATGGTAAAATACTATAATTTTCTCATATTTATATAAATATAAACGTGTGTATTGTACAGGCTCTTAAACCTTAACAACTTACAGACGCAATCAATGGCGTAGTATATACGTGGCCATTGTGTTGTACATAATTATGTTTTTTTTTCTTTCTTTCTTTCTTTCTTAATAGTCAAGAGAGTTCTTTTGGTAGGAAACTGCAGTCATGGTTTAGGCTGGACTACTCTTCTGCGGTGAAACATGCATCAGCAACTAAGTCATTTGTGAAATTTTAAATTTTAGTAGAAGTTTTGATTCCACTATCGTGTGGTTACATTCTCTTAATTGTTTTGTTGACAAACAAAACAGTTCTTAAGTCTGTTTCAACCAATCTTGTGATTAATCCGTTAAAAAATTATTGATTAAATCAATCAGTTAAATATTTTGTGACTGTTTTAATGTAATTAATGTTGAATTTAAGGAGATAATTTTTAATCGGTAATCGTTAAAAAGAATCGTGATTAATCGTTAATTTCTTTCTCAGAAGCCATGTTAGATGAAAATTTATAATTTTTATTATGTTTTAGATTTATTGTTTATTTATTATAGTTATTAAATAATGAATAATTTAATTCAAACTAATAATTATGAGTTTTGTTTGAAAGAGCACGTTTTCATAATGGTAGACTAATTTTCCTATTCCTTTAAATTTATTCATTAACCCCTTGCGTTCCAGGTGCCATTTTACTATGTGCGTGCTATAATACCAGAGTTTCATTTACTGTTAAAAGACTGTCTAGACCGTTATACAGAGTATAGTTATTGTATCACGCGCACACACACATACACAGACATCCACACACACACACACACACACACAAATTGCATTGTAGAATATTTGGGTTGGAAAAGGGAAATTTTGATTTTCTGAAGGGATTTTATGCTGTTTCTGGTTGGCAACACTGACAGAAGATAAAAGGCTTTTTTTTTTCTTTCTTTCTTTTTTCGAATCGATCTCGAAATACGATCTTGAAGTTGCCAATTGTTTATCGTCAAAACAAACAATGTGTGTCGTAATTGAATGCTCCATTAGGACTGCCGTCTATTGAAACAAAAGTTTTTTTTTTTTTTTTCTGTCAGTAAGGTGCTGTTACCGAAGGAGAAATAGTAGAACTAAGTCGTGCTTTGCATCCGCTAAAAGATTTCATTATCTTCAATCTTAATATGACCCTTTTAAAGGATACATTTTCATGACATCCCCATGGATGTCACTCAGGGCCGTAACTTGTGTGTGGGGGGTTAGGGAGTAGGAGGGCAACTGCTCCCCAGGGAAGCTCCCCGCCGTTCGAAGGAGGCCTATTTTAAGACAAAATTTTCTTACTCCATATACTATACGAATATGAAACTATAAATGAAGCATCAAAGAAGTTCACTACATTACATAAACAAAACAGGACACAAAAGGCAAATGAAACAAAAATGAGTCGTGGGCCCATTTCAGAAAAAAAAAAAATGTCTAGTATTAGAAGCCCTAGAAATAATATTTATTCATATGGCTTTGAGATTTGTCAATATTGTCCCCTTAATTAATTTGTCATACATGGAACGGGCCGCATGATGTTAACAGACCTTATCGTGCGGGAGGGCCCACAGGCTCCGGGTCCTATAAAGAGTAAGAGAAGGATGGAAAGAGGGGGCTCGAGAATTAGAAAAACAACTTTTTCAAGGGGGTCCAAATACGTGTATTAATGCTTGCGCCTGCAGAAAAAAATCTAAGTTACGGCGCTGATGTCACTGGTATTTTGCAACGGAGTGTTTTATGACTTGCACATGATCGTCCAGTCAATAAAGGAAAAAATAGGCTTTTGTCGGGACTAATTAGTAACAAGCTGAAACTTTGCCAGTTATTAGAGCATCATAAGGGGAGTATTGCCTCAAAAGTCCCCAACTCTCCCACCTTTTGCTTTCCTCCCACGGCCATAAACATGCAAATTTACATACCTACATTGAAATGTCAATAACTCGATTACGCCAGCTCGTATTAATATGATTTTTTTAAAGTTAGTTTCCTCACATTACATTCTTTAAATTATGTCCTTATGTGTTTTTAGCTAAAGTAAGTATGTATGGCGCTATTGAAATGAATTGCTGAAAAAGTAGAATTTTCAATATAATGTTCAACATTTTTGTTATTCTTACTGAAAACCTGATAACGTTGCAACAAATTATTTAAAATAAAACTTTTTGCTTGTTTTATTAGCTTTAGTTTTATTAGCATACGTACTAATAGGTTTATGTGAGTGGGAACGATGTCCAGAGAGTTATTACCAAATAACGCAGGTGCGGAAAAGTCATCCTGCCGGGCCGGCTAGGCGCGCGCCATACCCCGGCTTTGACACTGTCTACCTTCATGCGTCAGTTTCAGTGCGAGATCTATAAAATCTGTATGTGCTAAGTGATTTTGTGCAGTGGAAGTGAGAAGTATTTAATGAGTATATAAGAGGTTCCTTTTTCTGTAAGGTTTTTAGTTTATAATTTGAAATGTAGGCATAGATTAGCATGCCCTTAGTATACTGTTTTGTTATCTTTAACTAGAACGTAACATTCTGATTTTTGTTTGTATACTCATAATCAATTTAGATTTTTATCTTTGAAAAAATTTACAGACAAATTTACGTTATGTTTAACTGCAAAATAGCAGTTTTCAAGTTCAATGCAAGCATTGAAAGGTTTAATTACTTCATGATTATTCACAGTCAATTTAAAAAATACGAGTAATATAAAATATGTAATATGGTTGGATAAAAACCCAACTGTGATTCATTTTAAACACTAAAATTCAATTTAAAATACTAACTCTTTATAACGTTTTGTGAATATACAATATTTAATCATTTTCGAGCTGGCAATATTACTATTTCTTTTTGTCAATATCACTTACCGTAATTAATAACAGGAAGTAGAAAGTATTGTTCCTAATTTTAAACGTGAATTTGCATATCATTTTAATTAATGAAACTTAACTGTCATTGACAAGAGGGTAGCAATAATTTCATATTGTTCCACTCTATTGTTCCACTGAGCAACATTAATAATAAAAAAAAAAAAAAAAAAACAAAGAATAATTTTGATTTCATTTGTATAATTTGTGGAAATGAAGTTAACGTGGAGACTGTAGTTGTAAAAATAGTGTACATTCTATTCATGAAGCTAGTGTACAAAGAAAAGCTGATGTGAATGAAAAGTTACGGAGAAGGAGTATTAAGAAGGTGTAAATTTTAAGAATACAATTAATTCAGGGGGCAGAAGGTCTTGACATTTTTACATCACAAGTTTCAAAAAATGAAACTTCAAGTGAATTCCAGAAAGTTGAAAATAAATGCATTGTTAAATCACGCTCTCGTATTTGCTGTAAGACCTAGATCGTTTGTGTCACCCATATGGACAAGCCTTGCTGTAAACCTACATCGATTATACGGTTCAAAACACTTCATAAACATATTTCATCGTTAGGAGTGTGAGCATCTTTACCATTAAGCCAGAATCTACCGAACATCGATCATTAACGCTAGCTCCTCAGCTATTCATTCAGATAGATTTCTCTAACATGTTTTTGATAATGTTGATGTAAATGTGTGAAGTCTTGATAGCAAAGGCACTTTCCGTACTATGAGAGGGATTCATTATGTTACGCCGGGTACCTGTGTCTAAACTTAGATAACAGTTTTACAGTTAAATCTTTTATTAACACCGCAACTATCTGAGAGTACTTATATCCAATGAAAAAGAGAAATACAAGTCTTTCTTCAATGGTCATTAAAGATTTCAGTGAGCTTCAACAAGTAAGATCTCTTACGGCTCAATCTATACAATATCTGTTTCCCCTCAACCTTAAATGACTTGTGGGATTACAGTCGTAGCCGGAATGGAGTGGATTTATGACTACTATAATGAGAAATTCGAAAAAAATATTGAACCACATATATTATGGCTGTATTGAAGTTGATCAAAGCAGAAAGTGAAACTAGTTGTAATGATTGATGGAGAATTTCTCATTTATTATATTCCTTGTACTTACGAAAATGTTATTCAAAACTGTAGCAACAGAAGACAGAATCGAGACCACCTAGCTAATAATTTTTTGGTCCACCTTTGCTCAGAGGACGGCCTGAACACGGCATGGGATGGATTCTGGTAGTTGCTGATATGTTTCCACGGAGATCTAACACCAAATATTCCTGATGGCATCCCACAATGAGCCCACAGATGTTGTTGCAGGAGTTATGGTACAAAGAGCTCATTCCGCAACATCCTATAAATGTTCTAAGGATTAAGATCCGGTGAGTTAGAAGGCCAATTCATATACTACAGCTCCGTGAAATGTTCCTTAAGCAAAGCAAGTGTAGTCCTGGCTTGGTGGCACCGTCCATTGCCTTCCTGGAAAATACTGTCTTCGTGTGGGAAAAAGGTCTTGCATTATAGAGTGTACGTGATTCTCTAACACCTGCAGGTACACATCGGGTGACTCACTGTGGTCCATACACAGCAACGCTCCCAGTCCATGCCAATAGAAGCATACCCAAACCATACAACGCCCCAACCTGCCCATACAATACGCACCATGCAATAAAATATAACTTTAATATAAATAAAATATTAACATATATGTTTATTACTAATATATACAGATACATGTATATATTTTAAAGCTAAAAGTTATATTTTCGTTCCGTTTGTCATATTTTCCTGGTATATTAGAAGGGTAAGAGTGCTGTTACTGGATTCGATTCTATTGTCAAACAGGAATGTTTCTCATTTCTATTGTCAAACAGGATTAAGAATTATTTTTTTCCCGTGATTCATCTAGATATTAAACAAAACTTATCACATACATTTGTATAGATAACAGTATTTCTCAAGGTAATTTATATTCAGGCATCTCTACCCGGTACCGCTTCAGGGGTTCCCGAATTTTAAAAAAGGGATTTTTGGAGGGAAATTTTTATATTTATCCCAAAATCCTTTTCTTCTGAACATTATGAACACATGCTCATGGTACCATTTAAAATCTTTTTTTTTTTTCATTCTGAAAAGAATGACGTATTAGTCATGATGCTGGGATGTATAGTACTTTGCTTGGAAACTTATCTTTTTATGTACGGTATGCCCCATTTTTCCGTATTGATATATCAAAATTCGGTATTGTCAAGCAGGATTGAGAAATATTTTTCCCTTTTAACTCTTCTAGATATTACTATCAAACTTGGAATACACATTACAAATAGATCAGTATTGTGCAAGGTAGATTATATTCAGGTACCTATAGCCAATGTTGCTCCAAAGAGCACCAAATTTCAAAAAAGGGATTTTTGGAGGGAAAATTCTCTATTTTACTCCGAATTTCCCTTCCCATGTACATAATGCAAACATGTGCGTGATACCACTTGAAAGCATGTTTTACTCTAAAGAGAATGATGCATAATCCATGATACTTGAACGAATAGTACTGAAGTAGTAGCTACTTAACTGAAAGTCAACATTTTCCTCAAAAAATGCAAGTTTAAAAGGGTTAAGGGGTAGAGAGGAAAGCAAGAGGGGAGGGGTGGGGACTTTTCAGAAAATACTCCTTATATCATGCTCTCACGTTCCTGAAAAATTCAGCTTGTTACTGATTTGTCCCGACACGAAACCTTTATTGACTGGACTATGAATGTCACTGGAACGCAAGGGGTTAACGTTCACAATTCTAGACCATTCTCACTAGATAGTATTGGAAATTATCACGTTAATTTTAATTTTAACCGTCCTTTTTTTTCTGACAGTAATTTTTAATTAAGCTGTTATATTTTCACAAGCTTATTTTTTAATTTCAATCCGTTATTATTTTTATTAATTTTTCTAGCTATGACATTATTGAAATCTGAACTTTTATTTGCTCTTTTAGTTCTAATCTCATGATTATATTCCTAGTATGATTTCGATATATTGCCTTTGACTGCCAAACTCTAAATGAAGAGCTTCTACTTTACTCATACTTTTATGTGTTATTTAACTTAGTCATTTTTCACTCAAAACACTAATATTAGCAACCATTTTTTAAAATGTTGGTGATACTACACACACACTAACTCACAACTGAGTGGTATCAACATAAACACAATCTAAGACGCTGCTGTTCACATAGGTTTCATACTATTTTAAAGGTTTCACTTCACTTCTCTTTCCTCTTTTTGATCTCCCTTTCCTTCTTTTCTAACCCATAGACAAATTGCTTCAATTTATAACCCATGTGTAAATGTGAAAAATCGTGTTACCTTAACAGTGTAAATTCATACAGGTTTGCATGTTGAATAAGGCTGTTTAGAACTAAGTCCCAGTCCTTTCCAAAGTCGCCTTCGCCCATTTTTAATGTTGTCTGTTTTGTTCTAATGTAATATGGCTCGTATAATTTTCTTTCTCCTGATGATAACGGTTTCTTAATAACTTTGACCTCCTTTAAACTATAAGTACTAATTGATTCTCTTGGATATATATTCAATAAAAATTCACTCACCTTGCACCATTTTATTTACAAATCTATTTCCTCTGTGTTTCGGTACATTCTAGAAACGTTCTGTCACTTTGAAAATAAAATACACTAGTTAAACATTATTTTCGTTCCTTTGTCTCCCCCCCCCCCTCCCTATAAGGCCATCGGTTTTTGGTTTTCAAATTTTCAGTTGCTAATATATATCTTCTTTGAGCAGTTTGTTTCATTCCTCCAGCAAGTTTATCATATTTATCTCTCGTAAGAATCTCTATACTCAGTACCCTCATTATCCACAAATCGCTACTTCTCTGTGTCATTTGATGATCAAGATATCTTTTTTCGGCCTGTATTTTGTTTCGCTCAGATTTAGCCAGTACTTTAGCACCCTATTTTTATGACTGAGTGAACTACGCTATTAGGTATCCCCATTATTTGTTTTGTGAATTTCTGAATTTCATTCGTGCTTTATTATCAGCGTAGCCCCAGACTTCATACTCATATAGAAATAAGGGCTACAGTAATGCATCAAATGTGCACATGGCCAGTTTCAGCGCAGGTTGTTGTGTCTGTTCAGGGTTTTGGGTGTTTGAATTTATTTATTTATTTTTGTGATAGCTGTTACTCTGCTCTGGTGGTCCCCCCAAGTCCAAGTGTGTGAGGCAATCTTTCGACTTCTGCCAGTTTATACCCCTTTTTAAATGCGATTACCTTGATTTGTCCGTATGTCTGCAGCGTATCACAATCGTATGTGTGCAGCGCAATAATCTATTGTTCTATACCGCTGCGTACTTAAATATATGAATTTGCTTTCCTTATCATCTTCTATTCTACCATTTACGTACCGGTACAATAACAAAATTACAGAGATTAATGAGTTTTTTTCTTTTTATTTAATTTTGAGTAACTATTTTATCTTAATTGCATCTCTTTAGTAGTGACGCAATATTATTTAGTTCTAATCTGTCATATGTATAGGTTATAACATTAGGTCCGTTATCTAGTTTCTTAGACCTAGCATTGAAATCACTCATGATTATTATATCTCTATTTCCCTCATCTTTCAAATTGTGAAATGCTTCTTTCTAACTCGTCAAAGGAATGTTCATTTGCAAATACGGAGTTTTGTGGGTGCTTATACTCGTATATAATTCCTAGCAATAAATTAATCAAATTTGACTGTTTTATCTACAACGCATCTGAACACTGTGCTATTGCAATACAAGTAACATCTTTAATTGAGCCCCTAATAGAAACTGTAATACCCGACGGCGCACGCCTACATTTGCTTACGTTCTACTTTATTTTATTGTATACTGTGTAACCTGGTAGCTGAAAGTCACTGTATTTTGTTCCTCATGTCTCCACACATGCAAAATTGTGGAATTGTCTTTTATAACGAGCGAAGTTTTTGTTTTCCATTTTCCCTGCTAATCCTTGAACATTTTTGACAGTATATCGTCAATGTTTTTGATTATGTATTATTTCTAGAATTGTATTTTTCCACTTACCTGCTGACTTTGGGATGATGACCACTCTAACCTGTGCCTTGTCCGTTGTCCCTTTGCCGCGCCGTGCTCCAGAATCCCTTGGTTCCCCTGAGACGTAACCAAGGTATTCGGATGCTGGCTGTCACCATTGGTGCTGACCTCATCCAAGTATTCACTTTTACCACTTTTAGTAACACCATTCACTTTGAAAACTACATTAAAAAAAAAAAAAAAAAAAAGCGTCATTGTTTCTCCGTCTATTTTCAGTTTGTTAAATACTAGTGTGGCAAAGTTTCCTTCTTTCCGTGTGTACACCTTGTCCGTTAATAGTTTCCGTTCCTGTGATATCCCTTGAGAAAACAGTTCGTGAATTATTGTTTTGCTGTGCTTCAACTGGATTTGGCAACCAACACTCCTTTTTTTTATGTATCTCAGAGATTTTACGACTCGACGGATAAAGTGTGGTCGCTCAGTGTCGTCATTATTTATATCAACACCTAATTTGTCCACTGTATCATTTCCTTCAAGCCTTTCCGCGATACTCTACCTTCACTCCACACTTCCACATTACGAAAGAGCACAATGTTCCTTTTACATTGATTTTCCAGATAGTCTTGTTTGAACTATGTCAATCTTTCCCGTAGTAAATAGTTTTCATCCTTTAGATGTGCTCTCTCAGAACTTGGAATGCCAACAAAGCTAATTAGATTAATTAAGATATGTTTAAATGAATCCCAAAGTAAGGTCCGGGTAGGAAATTTTTGTCCACGAGCTTTCACGTCGAAAATGGCCTAAAACAAGGGCATGCGTTGTTGCCATTATTATTCAACTTCGTCCTGGAATACGCTAGAAGGAAAATCAAAGATAGCAACCAGGGCCTAGAGTTGAACGGTATTCACCAGGTTATGGCATATACTGATGATGTAAATTTAATAGGGGATGATAGGAGAACAATAGAAAGAAATGCAGAGATCTTATTAAACGCTTTTTGCAGGGACATGGGTTTAGAAGTAAATGCAGAGAACTAAATACATGGAAGTGCGTTGGGACCGTAATACGGCAAGTTATGGATTCGTTAAAATATCAAATAATACTTTTGATAAAGTGGATACTTTCAAATATCTAGGATCAATATTAACAGACGAAAACCATATTCACGAAGAAATTAAATGTCGACCAAAAGCAGGGAATACGTGTTACTATTCGGTTCAAAATCTTTTGTCGTCGCGAATTCTGTCGAGGAATTTGAAGCTTAAAATATATAAAACGATAATCATGCCTGTTGGTCTGTATGGTTACGAAACATGGTCACTTACCCTGAGGGAAGAACATAGACTGAAAGTATTTGAGAACAAGATCCTGAGACGAATATTCGGACCCAAGAGGAACGGGAATGGGGAATGGCGGAAACTTCATAACTAGGTGCTACATAATTTATACGGTTTACCCAACATTGTTAGGGTCATCAAGTCTAGGATGCTTAGGTGGGCAGGTCATTTAGCTAGAATGGAAAAAAGTAGAAACGCTTTCAAAGTCTTGAACTGGAATCCTACAATCGAAAAACGACCTTTAGGAAAACCTAGGCGCAGATTGGAGGACAATATTAAGATGGATCTCGCAGAAATAGGAATACAAAGTAGAAATTGGATCCAGTTGGCTAAGGATAGAAGTCAGTGGAGAGCTTTTGTGAACGCGGCATTGAACCTCCGAGTTCCATAGGCCATAGAGTTAGTTAGTTAGATGTGGTCTTTCAGTTTGTTTCTATTCTGTGTGTTTTCTAGTCTACGTAGGCTGATCAATAAATACTGATCATCAGTGTTTATGAGATGAGTACAACAGCAAAGCACAAAAAACGAAACACGTCTGTGTAGTGGGAGAAGTAACGAATAGATCGAGCAAGTTTGAAGCCCATGACGTCAGGAATGTGACCTTGGCAGCCGTTCAAGCACACGTAGTTTGTTTCGCATAAGGCAACATGGAAGTGACACGCGAAGAACAGCACAAAAATTCTGTTGACTATCTTGCAAAGATGAACGTTCCATGTGTACGCCATCCTTCATATGGCCTTGATTTACTCCCTTGTGATCTCTTTCTTTTTCCAACTTCGAAGAAACGCCTCCTTGGAATGCGTTTCGTATCTATCTTCAGGGGCAGTAGTGAAAGCTGCGAAGGCGATTTGGAAAGATCTGTCGAAAAATGGCTTGCAGCATATCTCTGATGACTAGCAAAAACGTTGGGACACCTGCATTGCATATAATGGGGACTTTTTTGAAAAAGAGTATCAACGTTTGGAGGATTAGTATAGGTAATTATGTTTTATTCATTTTCATCATTCTTTATTGATGAGCCCTCGTATATTCCCTATCTCTTGCATCATCGGTTCCATGTTTGTAATTCTATCTAGGATGTCTTTTATCTTTCGGTCCATGTTTTCTTTGTTGCCTGGACGCTATGCAACATTTCCTATCCATAGTAAGTTAAATACTATCGCTAAGCAAATTGCCCTTCCTGCCAATCTTGTATTAACTGTAAATTCGCTGTGATTTACATACGCTTAAATTTAGTTCTATGCAGTGGTCGAAGTGAGACGGTATGCGGTGGTATGCCATACCGCCTCTGCTTTTTCAGTGATGAAGGCATACCTGAAAAATGGGTTTTTCAATGATTAAAACATACCGTCACTGAAAAGTAGATGCTAAATGCCTTTAATAAATCCATTTTTACACAGTAATTGACGAATAGTTTTGCACGTAAAAAGAGTTTTTTTCTTATATAGAAATAATTTCTAAGCTGACAACACTGGCATCTTTTTCCCACTTTTTTTTTTTTTTTTTTTTTAATGAAGTGTCTTCAAAGAAGTTCATCTATATCCTGTTCGGCGTACGCTCTAAACTCCGATAAACAAATATTTGTATCCTTCCGCTTGTGACAAATACGATTGGCTAGTGATGTATCACCCCCACTTCCCACAGGGAGGAGCAAATTATATACGTGCATTTTCACAATACTGTGTCGTGTTGTCCAGATACTTAGCGCAGAAGCAGAAAAAAAAAAAAAAGAAAAATCTCGAAAATTTTAGAAAAATGATATAAATTTTGCTGATAAGCAGTTATTGCTTACTGAGTAAAAGTTCCCCTTCTTGGTGTTTCACCACAACACTCGCGGAACCGGGATTCATGTGATCCATCTTTCAGACTTACAAGCAGAGCACGCCTCCATAGTTGAATTGGCGCCATAATTACTGCGCATGCCTAGTGTTTATTTTTATTGTTTCATTAGACACACTCGATTGCAGTATTATTAGATAATCCGTATTATATTTTAGTCATTTATAATAATGTAGCAGTTTTATATGGAGCTTCATAGTAAAAGTAATAATCAAATCATATGAACTATTTTGCGGAGGAGTACAAGTGTCGGTAGGCCAACACCAAATCAGCGAGATTTAGTTTCACGTGGCTTTCACGAGACTTAGTTTATCGCAGTTTAGAGCTTAGGCCGAACAGGGTTTAGTTTATATTTTGATGTACTATATTGAATTGTTTCTTTGTTGTGTTTTTGTTTGCCTTAATGCATATAAATGCCTTGTTTTGAGCATGGGCGGATTTAGGAGTTGTCTACTGTTGGGGGCAGACCTTCCGGGGATTCGGAATACCCCACAGTCGAGTGGGGGATCTGGAGTTTTCCAGAGAAAATTGTTAATATCCTCATTCGGTTTCTGAGCATTTTCGTGTAAAATTCTCTATAATACTTCATAAGTTTTTTTTTTTTTAATATATATATAGAAAAACAATCTTTTAGGCAACATACCCTCACTGCATTTCAACATTTAGATAGCCGGTATGTCGAGTCAAAATTGTAATAAAACATACCACCTCTGCTTTTCTTCCACTTCGAACACTGGTTCTATGGAAAGTCTCTATTCTAGTTCTCCAATGTGTTATTGAAATACCCATGGTACAGCTATATTTCTCACTCGAGTCACTAGGTGCGTCTGTTCTCTGTGACATCTCAAGTGCAACTTTTAGTAATGTGTTAGTTTGTAGTTAGAGGATGTGTAGTTTGTTGGAGGATAAGGTTGATAAGCACGAGATGTTCCTTTATACAATAAGCTTTTTGAAAATGTAATTTGATGTTTGTTTTTCTATACGGAATCAAGTCTGTCTTCTCACGTACACTCAATATGAATAGTAGATTAATATTTATTTTCCTTTTTCTCTTTACAGTAGATCAAGAATTCCATTCAATGTCAGCGAAAGAGTTGCAGGTTGTTCTAAACAATGGGTTGAGGATGCCAATGATAGGCTGTAAGACATTTCTTCTCTTTTGAGCATGATGTAACATTTGAAGTAAAATAATAAAATTACTTTCCTATAGCAGCAATTACATTCTTTTGTACAAAGGTGTAATTTTAAAGGCTAATTTTTTTTTTTTTTTATTCTTCGTAGTATACTTGCGTATGAGATGAAGATGAGAATAGGTTTTAGTTTGGTTTTCTTTCCTTTTGATAGGAACGCAAATACCTAAATTATGAGAGGAATCCCTGGCTGGAGTAAAAGAGTTAGCCACACATCATCCATTGAACGTTCGTCTTCTGGTCTGCCGTAAGTCTTTGTGGGTTTGAGTGTTCAGGGAGTTCAGTTAGTTGTTCTTTCAAGATGTAACTGTGCCAGACTGACTGTTATGTGTTGCGTTAGTTCTCACTTTTCTCGAAGCTGTTATTTGACTAACTTTTTCCTATTTACAACTTAAAATACCAAGTTCTACATGAGCCAATGAGACATTTTGAAAATCACACCAAATAAAATTCGCAATCAATACCAAATTTTATTATACTGAAATAGAAGTATTTCCTCCAATTTATTGTTACATATTTCACAAATGCTTAATGCGTTAACTTTCAGTGGTGCGGCATACGTTATACAATAATCTATTCCATACCTCACTCTTGGCAATATATGTGAAGTCGACTAGAGCTAGCAGCGTTGATAGTTGTGAAGATTCGGAAGATTAAGATGATGCATGCTTCACAAATACTTACAGCAAGAAGTAACAGGCGGTTAAATCCTGGGGTCGCGTTGGTCATCGTATTATGGCTTCCATCTTGTGGAAATATAACATTACTGTGTTCATTCAACTGTGGCATCACCAAATTCTCCAAAATGTTTAAGTAACTCATTCCACTGATAGTGGTGTCTTCAAAGAAAAGTTTTTCATACATCTTCTTTTTCGAAATGGCTCAGTAGATTCACATTACGGTTGTTTCGCATATCATCTGCGATGCCATTGGTCTCCTAGTTCGCACATTGTGTCTATTCACCTGTCTGAAAAGATGAAAAATTACTTTAGAGTCTGCGAAACAGTTAACTTCACATCAGGGCAGAAATTAAGACTCATATCTTTATATCGTATGTGCTCAGATCCTATTGCAATTGAAGCCTACATGGTTTATACTGTTGTCCGTTACGCGTAATCCACTGCACAATTGACTACAAAAGGTTAATCTCTAGACTTGCAAGCGTGGTGAACTTGCAGGATCTTCACTTGTAAACTTCTGTAACACACGATTCATAGTTTCTTCGTTAAGTCCTATATGTCCCGCTCGAGGAACTATGCACAGAAAATTGTCATCCGTGTCTTTCACCCACTACTTCATGATGGTATTGAAAACAGGAGCGTGTTTTAGAATTTTGCTGTAAATCGTCCTTTCTTAGTCACAACAAATGATATTCTTTCACATTCCAAAACACAGAATACCATTACCGTATTTACTACTAATGCATCGTAGCGGCACACTACGACGAGTATTTGCACGGGCTTTTCCGTGAAAAATTGCTTTAAGAGTTTCCGTGTTGGCGTTAGAAGTTACATGACCCATTGTAAAATTTAGTGCTGTGATTTTTAAAAAAAATTCAGGGATTTACGAATAAGCCGGTGTAAATGTGATCTCATTCGATATCGATGGTATAAAGCGACACGAATCTGTGGGTACTACGTAGAAGTTCGTTGAAGAACTTCGTACAGCTTTTTTGAATCAATAAGTGATAGCACTTATTTGTGTTTCAACAAAACTTGCTCAAGATGGAATGGGATAATGTTTTTCTCTATTTTTTACTACAATGATCAAGATTTCACTTGAAAATAGTTTCCTTTTGACGTCATAAGCATTACTTACTTAAAGATACTTTCTTTCACCTGGGACACATTTCGCTGGATGCGTTTTTTATGTAACTTTCTACATCTTCCTAACAAAATATCTTTTGTTAATTACACTATTCTTCTTATCCCTGTCTCTCTTTCTTCAACACGTACTATCATGTTACTTAAATGAGACTGGATGGTAGAAAGTTTACTCCTTGTTGAGAATAGGTATAGATTCGGTCTCAGATCATGTGAGGTTGTAGTGGATTTATGTTTTTGTATTTTACCGATATACTATTTGCTTTATGTTTCTGCTGTTTTCTTCCACAATTCGTTCAGTATCATACAGGGGCCGGCAGAAAATCTTACTGTTTTCAAATTGAAATTGTAGTTAGATTAACCATTTTACAAATTATGTTTTATTTTCGAATTAAACTATAATTCAAAGCGTTTTGCTTATAACAATTAGGTATGAAACATATCGCTCCTACTTTGAGAAAATTACATTTTACGAATGATTTCCTCCATTGACAACACATTCTTGGAGTCATAACTAGAAGCTTTGCACGACATACTGCAGAACGCGGTGTTGAATTGCCTGCGAAATTCACGCTGAGTAACGCTCGCTGAGTTATTGTTTTTAACAAACGTCTCCAAGGTAAATGCTAGATGTTCTGTGATCAGCGCCCCATTGCGACTGAAATGAGCGCCCCATTGCGAGCTGGCCACAATGTCTATCATGGTCGACCTCCACAATCACGTCTGCACAGATTTATTTAAAAGAAAGAAAGAAAGAAAAGGAGAAACAAAGCTTTTAACTATGTCAGTCGTGATTATAGCTCTCAGATATAGAAAAAATATCTGAAAAATGTAATTTCAAAACATAGGTGTTTCATAACTAATTGTTTTAAGAAGAACGCTGGAGTTACAGTTCTAATCGGAAATAAAATATAATTTATGAAATTATCAGTCTGGGCACAGTTCCAATTTGAAAACCGTCAGATTTTTCTGCTGGACCCTGTATAATGTATAAAGACCGGAATTTATGGTAAAATAAAACACCAAAAGTGGCAGGCAAAATGGCAAAATAAATTCCCAAAATTGCTCTAAAAATGGCAAAATAAATTCCAAAAATGGCACTTTATATGGCGGAAATGAGCATATTCATTTTACTTTTAAGACTTCGTCTTAGTATTAAAAAAAAAAAAAATAATATCTATTCAGATTATTAAAAATAATAGCAAAATAATGATGAGTAAAATAGTAATTGCAAGTATTACTAATTTCATTCATGATTTTGGAATTATGATAAAACAGCAGACACCATTTAAAAAAAAAAGAAAGAAAGAAAGAGGTACGTAGTACATAAATATTAGTAGTTTTTGTAGCACAGGAAAAGCTTAACAGAAATATGCTTATGTGTGCGTTTATGAAAAAGAAACGTCTAACAAATGATCATCTTAAGTTTACTTTGGCTCTCGGGAAAGCAGTCCTGATACACAGCACATAGTTCACTTCTTGTTGCATGAAATAACAAGTTTTGTTAAATTTTCCAACGTAAGATTATGTCGCCTTAAGATTCGTTGGAGACGCGAAAACGACCTTTCAACATTACTAATCTGAAAGGAGCATATTTAAAGCACGCGACAACAATGGGATTCAAACCCACATCAACCGTGCTCTCACCATCCAAAACTTTGGCATAGTGAGAGAGGAACAGTAGTTAACAGAGCAGCACCAAGAAACAAACAAGACTATATTCCTTTAACTGAAGAAATCATTTGACATCGCAGCATCTGCTACGTTTTATTCTTTCCAGAAATTTGTGGGACTCAGTTGATCAATAATACGGTGATTCGGCCCCTGGGGCACACCGGTTAGAAACCTTAAATTCTAATCTGACTGAGTGACAATGCGTTCTGATCTACTAGTTGGCAACATGACATGCGTTTACCGTTGCAAGGAAAAATTAAAAAGAAGCAGTTAGGAAATGGTAAATACGGCAATTAATTTAAGAAATGGCATTTATCAAAGAGTTTTCTTAAAAATGGCAAAATGTGGCATTTATGGTATCTTGCCATAACTTCCAGTTTTTAGTAATATATAATTCTACCATTAGAGGTGTTCTGAATTCGGACACCTGATTGCTTAAATGCAACAAGAGTTCTGGTGTGACTTCAAGTGTGATAGAATGTATGGGTTTTCAGGGAGTGAACTGGGTAGCGTAGTATCAATGCATGGGCACGGTAAGCCGGAGACTCACGTTCAAATCTCGGTTCGGTCATGCATGTTTTCCTTCTTTGTATATTTTTCATTATTGTTTAGTGATCATCTGTCTCCTTTAGCTTACAGGTGTAACTGCAGACGTTAATACTATTGTTTGTAAGTACCTCAATATTGAACAAAACAACTTATCTTATCATATCGTTTGTAGAGTAAATGTAATTTCTGCAACATTTCAGCTAAAAATCGTCAGCCCTAGTTACAAAGATAGGCTCAGCTTGTTGACGGTTTTAGAGAGAGAACTGAACATTAAGATCTTAAAAGTGCGTTGTGAAAGGAGTTGAAATTGAAATTAACACTTAGGAATTCGGCACTTGATACCCAGTGTTTCCAACTATATCGTGCTTATTCTTATTCTGCAAATTGTAGTTATCCGACAGTGGTATACATCATCACACAGAATGAAAGATCTCACGACTGGGCTGCGATTCAAATCCGGGTCTCTGACTGCTAATGCGTTAACCACTATGGTACTCATTCCGCTCCCTGAGCAACCATGTATTCAGTCACTCTTAAAGTCAGCGCTTAGTCGTTTAGACCTCTTGGACTGTACCACAACTTCTGTTGTGCTTGGAGAATCCAGCGTTTACATTACAGAACAGCTCTGATAGCCTTTTTGAATTATGTAAAACATCTCTTGCTGAGATGCCAAATTTTTGCCTCGACAATTGGGGTTAAAAGTTATAAAAAAAAAGGTATATAATATTTCCTCTGGGATAGGTTAATAATTATGTGAAGTACAGGAGATATATATATATAAATGAAACAAATTATATTTTTTCCCTCAGCTGTTGGAGTTGAGTTGATTTGAATTTAACTTCTCTTTCAGCAGCGAAGCTATATGAGACGGGACCTTCTGATTAACGTGGAATCCGAACTACATGAGCTCCCGACGGGAATCGAACCCGGATCTCCCACGCCAAAGGCGCGTACGCTAACCATTTAGCCACGTAGGAGCTCTCTCATCTGTTGGAAATTTATAGGCCAACTAAGATATGAGTAAGAGATAACTCATGACTTCTAGCTGCTTCCCACGTATCTAATTACTCATAGATTAAGTATTTTACACTCCATGCCCCATTGAGATGTTTCCGCATGTCACATTACACTGCCACAACATCTGCTTCAACTGACTTCGACACTTAGCAAGCATTGTACATACCAAACACTACAACTCTTTCACCTGTCTTAAATACTTGTAAGAGAAAACATACAAACAGCACAAAAGTAATAGACCTACCTTTACTGGAACCAGGACAGTGCAATAGCGTTGAAGAACTCCGTGGAATAGGCTAGTAATATGATTTATTTTCTCTCTCCAGAGTAAAAGAAAAGGAGAAGAAAACTATATATATATATATATATATATATATTTGGGAATTTCCTTTCAACTTCGAGATAGCACTAACACTTCATATCTTCCTTCATCTCGAGATAGCACATGCACAGATAATTACAAATATCACTCACTCTTTTATAATTTTACCAGGAGTTTATATATACAGATAGCAGATATTCATTTCACATATATTTTTCCAGACACCTGAACCGTACATAACATTACACTGTTCATGACGGCAAATTGAGTTTCTCATTTCATAGATGATCAATTCCTCATTTTTAAGTTGTTAATCACACCACTTCTTGGAGGCACACTCTCTTCATTACGAGTATGTTGAGTAACAGCAAAATAGTTCCCAACTGTTGTCTGTTATAAGTAGTAAGAACCTTTCCATACTCTCACTGAATATGATGTATAAAGTTGAAACTGCACAGAACTTAGAGCATAATAATGAAGCCCTTCTCGCTCTGATATAATATAGGATTGTGCAGTTTAGTATTGGGAAACTCAATAGTATTAATGTAAGGAGTATCTCAATTTAGCAATTCTCGACATGCATGTGACACAGTTTAAAGTTACATAATTCGTTGTATACAGGTACAGTTCACAACAAATCAGAAGCAATATTTCTTAAATTTATTATTTACATTCATCATTTGTTGCATATTGTTGGTGACTATTTATTTCTCTATAATTGTCATTAGGAGGTTCACTGCGAGTGATACGAACACTGAACTGGATGATGAACGTCAACCCCACACGAATTGTTTGTGTGATTGTTCGGGTAATGAAAATGTACTCTAACCTCGTATCCTCCAGGGTATACACTGCTTGTTTTTCGGTCTAACACTCTTGATATTGCAAAATAAATATCACGGATGTGCCCTGTCACTATAAGGTCTGAACAACTAACACAAAATTATCTCATTTCTCTTCGATCTAAGCATGTTCTATCAGTTCTCCTCTTCCACGTTTGGTTTTAGCAAACCCACTGGAGTAGATTTCACTACCATTCGCTTTCTATGTTTCAAAAATCACATGGCCATCTGTTGTGCTGGTAGCTACGTGGGGATGTCTACCCTAGTTCTGATAACTCCAGCTGCATTCAATTTATGTTCAAATAATTCAATCACAGAATTACTACATGGAATCCAACTGCTTAATCGTTTTCTTGGTCATTTAAGTTTCAAAATGAGACCACTCTAATTTATCTGAGTTACTTAAAACAGAAGAAAAATAACATTTCTACTACACTGTAGAAATTTCACTGAGAGTAACTCTTTCAGCCCTTTCCTTACTAGTGGAGACATCTAGCGGAAGCAAGGTTGTAGTCTACTAGAGGGTTAAAGCACCTGATTTAAGTGCAACTCAGAGAGTAACCATTGTTTTATACATATTTCCAATTTGATGCATCGAGTTATACAAAGATAAATACAGAGCAACAAATAGTATATATCATATGCATGTTTCTAAAACAATATATTTACATTACAAACCAAAAATATACCGTGGCAGCAGTAGACAAACATGGTTGTTCCAAATGCAGGTAATCCCCCTGCGGGAGCTGGCAGATTGAAAGACTTCCTTTATTTTATAATCAAATACGTAAAGAATTTGGAAAGGATGTGTCGGATGGGAACACGTTACAAATTGAAATTCAGTATATTCCGGTATTTTCCAAGAATAAAATATGTCACATATAACTTCTTGTGTCAATTTGCTACCCTAGTTCTTCACAAACAATGACAATATTTTGAACGAGTGCACTGTTCCTGCAAATAATTTTAGGCTCGCTAGAGCTGAACGGTGAAATAGACGCTTTCGTACTCAGAGATTCAATATAGTTTTTTTTTTTTTTTTTTTTTTTTTAAAATGTGAATGTATCGCCTATGGCCCCTGTGAATTTAGCATTCAAGTGTAAGAAGAGAACTCTGTGTAGAAATAAAGGCTTGTATGCGACATAGCAGCGACAAGGCCTAAATAGCACAACCCAATAATACCTCCTTTTCGGTATATGCTAGTACCTGTAGTAAGCGTTGTTCACTTTACTGTATTCTCGGTGAATGTGGATAAACGAGTTGGCCACTCCTTCTCAAAGCTATGCTCTTAACTTCCCCCAGCTTAGAATGAGAGAGAAGAGGAAATCTCTGGGTGTACTTCTCTCTGAAGCTAGTGTATTCTATTACATTGAGATTTCAATATCTCAGCTATATTTTCTTCAATTAAATTCTATGTCGGTAATCATTATTATAGCTGATAGGTGCCATATGCCTTCCTGATGCAATACTCGATTTAATATGTATACATATTAATTAATAAAATGAATATAAATTCCCTACATATATATTACTTTGGGTAGTAGCAGTCATATGTAAAACCTTTAAGTACTAATAATAAGAATAAGAATTTAAATATTGATATGCGAATACTCTTAGTTAAATACTGATTAAGGAGATAATCTCTTGATTTTCATATTGATATGCAGATTTCCTAACAGAATCATTCTGCATTTCACAATTATGTTGTATGTTGAATAATTGGAGCAAAGAGGTGCATGGTAAGCCGGAGACTCGGGTTCAAGTCTCGTTCCAGTCGTTTTGTCGTATAGGGAAGACATGGCGTATAGGGAAGACATATCTATGTTCTTAAACTATTCTATATTATAATTATATCTATATTATTCTATGTTCTTAAACTTTTTCAGCTCTTCCTCAAGAAATGTGACTACTGTGTTAAAAAAGATAGCTTGTATGTAAAGTGGTTGGTTTGGCAGCATTGTAAATGTTTGTACTTCAATATCACATGTGTATTTGTAAGTGATAGTACTAGTATATAGCTGAGTAAGTCCAAACAAAGGCGATGAAATATCGTGGTAAATAATAAATATTAATACGTTGAATGTAATTTTCAATAAATAGTATTATTCTTTCAATGTTAGTAGTGATAATGATTCGTCTAAGGTGCATAGCATTGCATTGTTTAAAAAATCCTAACTATATATAAAACTACATGAACTGACATAAAATAACGGGTACTTCCGGTTGACGTGTAACGTTAAAATTTGGCATGATTATAGATTTTCGGTACTAACCTACAGGAAAATTGCCAAAAATGAATATTTCTAAGTCTTAGGGAAATTTCCCATGTTATTTAAATGAGCGTTTTTTTTTTATACATAATCTCATATTTTAGGTACTTGGAATTGGAATAATAATTTGAAAATCAGTATGCTTGTACGTTTTTGTTATCGTTACCTAAGTAAATCACCAAAAATAAAAATTTCGAACTTAAGTGTGCTTTTATGGGCAACTGAAAACTCTTTCCCATGTTATTTATATGAGACATCCTCTACATCCCAAAATGTTTAGGCACTTCCAGCCAGGGTTTGCCCAAGTGAGCCCACCGTGTTTTTTCGGGTTGGACCCACCTGAAAAAATCCATCTGTTTTAGCTTTTTGTTAGAATATTATTGGTACAACTAAGGTGATCACATTGAAAGCGATGTTTGTCAGATTTTGGACTTCCCTTGGGCGAATTAGATGCTTTCAGTTTTGGGTATACAACGTTCAACATAAGACCTTCATAAAGTTCTGAAAGCACTGAATGAATAAACAAAACTTACCTTAGCTTGAGATAATTATAGTACAAATTAATGTATGGGTTATGCTTATAGCCTATTTGAAGTAAAATATGCAAGTTCATATTTTAGAAAATACTTTCCATGAATAGTGTGCTCGCCGACTCGGCGACAACGGGTTTAAGGCCATAGGTGCCGGTGCCGGTACTACCAGTAAATATGTAAATACATTAGTAAAACTACTAATATTATTTCTTACCTTTGATGGTAACACAATTATTCTTCAGTAAAATTTGATTTCCCAACAACAACAGTTTAGTTCAGTCATTTGTTGCTACTCTTCAAATAAGAATTCTGTTGAATCAACACCAGCAATAACATAAAAATTCTTGTTAATTTTAAGAAGCTTAATGGTGTTCCGAAGACTATGTAACACGTACTATTTCAAGTGCTGAATTCAAACTACCGTACTAGTGGAAGTTTCGATGCACAGTAAAGAAAGCTGCATTAAAAAATTTAAAAAATTAAAAAAAAAAATAAAAAAATCGTGAAAGAAGTTCTCGGGAAATTCTCGCAATTGAACGCACAAAGCATCGAAAGTGAATACTTCAACAGTAAAACTATTTATTTTACGCTGGAAGATATTTAATTTAAAACATTTTGAAACATTTACTTTATACAATATGAATGATATCTTTGTTAATTTTTAAATTAAGTTTCGGAAAGAACCGTCTTGCAACAAGTGCTCGGGAAGTTCCCATAATTGAACGCACAAGTATTGGAAGTGGACTTCAACAATAAAACTATTTATAAAGGTAACCAAGAAAGTTCTGTCGCTCTTTCACCCACCAACTTCGAACATCCAGACGTACCTGGAAGATCAAAAATAATCCCCATCAGCATCGACGACCTCCTGCCAACGTTCTGGGAAGGCCATGGATTCCATCGCGGTAGAACTTGATGGGCCGTGAAGCGAAGAAGGTATCAAGTGCATTTTGCACCTTCACTAGGAATTTGAACTGGCGTCCTCTAAGGTCATTGTCAAAGGAATGGAACAGGTGATAATCGGACGATGTAATGTCCGGGGAATATGGCGGATGCAATAGTTTTCCCATTCAAGGCGTATAATGGTGTCTCGGGTCATCCTAGCCACGTGGGGCTTAGCGTTGTCCTGTAACAGGAGGACCCCTTTGCGATCCAGAATTGCTGGATCCAGAGTTTTGAGTTTTTCTTGAACACGACTCAACTGCTGACAGTACGGAGTTGCAGTGATGCTCTGACCAGCTGATAGCAGTTCCCGATGCACGATGCCGCGAGCAGTCCACCAAACACACAGAAAACCTTCTGGTGCAGTTCTGTTTGGCTGTTTTGGAACCGGTTCATGGGATGCTAACCAATGGTGATGGCGCACTGGAGCTTCGTACAGGACCCACTTCTCATTACATGTCAACACCCTGTCCAGAAATGGCTTCCTCCTCAGACGAGACAGCAAAGAAACATAGGTGTCTGCTCGCGTTGCCTTCTGGCCCGGAGTGAAATCATGTGGGACCAATCGACCCAACTTGTAGTCCTTCTCAAGTTGATGGAGGTGCTGCCGAATAGTTTCTCCACTCACACTAAATTGTAGTCCCAATTCCTCACATGTCTGACCACTGTTCGCCTCAATTGCTGCCTGAAAATCTTCATTTTGTACATGTGTTGGTCTTTCAGCACGTGGTGCGTCTTCGAGTGTTTCGTCACCGTCCTTAAACTTGTTAAACCAGCGCTGCACTGTCCGCGTAGTCACGACACCCTCATCAAAGGCCTTCCGGCCCGCTGCAGCGGCGTTTGACCCAGTTTGAACTCGTACAGCATACACGACCTTATGACGCTCTGCGGAGGTCCCATGTTCACTCTGTCCTCACACAAGTTCACGATGTAACTGAACTGTCACAACCAGACATTACGTTGGATATACACACATCAACAACTGATCTTTGCCTTTTCTCCATTCTCATTCAACTCACGGTGTAAGGGCCAATTGAACACAAATCCTCATAAAAAGCGACGGAACTTTCTTTGTTACCTTTATATTTTACGCTGGAAAATATTTCATATAAGACATTTTGAAGTATTTATTTTATAAAATATGAATTATATCTTTGTTTTAAATTAATATATTTGGTATTCATATTTGGCGAACGTCACTGAGGGTCCTGGAATGACTCGGTCTGCCTTTGTTCATTTCTCTGCCTGTACCACACACACACACTACAGGGTACAACTTTGGTATTTTAAGTTTAAATTTTCAGGTTACAACCGAGAGACATTCTAAATTTCCTGTTGAGATTTTGGCGGTATACTAACGTAAAATTTCAAAATGGCATTTTTTTTTTCTTTTTTAAATAAAGTATCCATTCTACAGGGTGCAATATTCGGACTTTTAAGTTGACATTTTGAGGGTAGAAGCACAAGATATTCTAAATTTGCTATATAGATTTTCTCGGCGATCCAATGTAAAAATTCAAAGTAGTGGCCATTTTTTTTCTAAACAGCAGTGAATAGAAAATTGTTGCAATTTGTGGCAACGCCAATCTTCAAATATAAATCACATTTTACCCCCAAAGACATTGAAATATTTCGAAAAAACCCAATTAAACCTGAAAATATCCGAAAAAACCCATATGGGTCCAGGTGTTTTTTTAAACGGGTTTTATCAAACCCTGCTTCCGGCAGGATTATAATGATGAAATTTGGCATGATTGTAGCCTTCCGGGACTAACTCGCAGGAAAATTGTCAAAAGTGAATATTTTTAGTTTTTAAGAACTCTAAAAGGAGGGATGAAGAAATTTCCATGTTATTTAAATGGGCGGTTTCTTGGGATACAAAATCTTATCTTTTAGATAGTTCAAATAGGAAAATAAACTTAAAATTCAGTAGAATTGTGGGTTTAGGAGGTGCGAGGCCGTAGGCCAAGCAAACATGGGGTCTGGGGGCAAAGCCTCCAGGTGGCCAAATCCAGGAAACATCAAGAGCAAATGCACGAAATTCACTGTTGATGCAGACGTGGGGATCTGAGGGAAAAGCCTAGCTAGCCAAAGGCTAGTTTATAATTCTAAAGCTCTTCTTTTATCTGTTAGATTTTTTTTTAACACGTTCACAAATTCATATAGAGATTTAATAGAATGTTTTGTTAGAAATTATATGTGTTTTATTTATTTCTAATGAACTAAAAGATAACGTTAGGGAATCAATTTGCAAATACTAAATCAACGACAGAAACTTCAGAAGTTATGTTACGTTTAAATTAGACTGCTGGAAATCTGTATTGGCAAAAGTTGATAGGAAAATGACTCGTTGAGTGCCAAGAATTGAAAATACGAATTTGAAATATTTTATGTGTAAATTTACAAGAAACTTCAGAAATGAAAATTTAAATACTTGCAGCAATTTTTTAGATTAACAGTCTTCTCTGCTGGTTTGGTGGCTATTGTGTATCTTTAGTGCTCGTGATCCCGGGTTCGATTCCCTTCATTAATCATCCGTCTCTTTTAGCCAAAAGAGCATAACCGTGGACGTTAAATTAGAAAAATTTGTTTCATTTTTTTAAGATTAACATTTCTTTCAAGTCTGCTGCAGGGTGTCTAATGATATTGGAAATACTTCAATTATACTGGATTTAATTTTGATACTGGAAATGCTGGAAATATACTGGAATTTTGATTCACATACTGCAAAAATCATGAAACTTGTAATTTGTCAACAACACCTTTTTGTAATTGTTTTAATAGTCTTAGAAACAATTTTGTATCCCTTGAAATTGTAAATTTTTCCAAAGCAGGAGCGGTATACATTTTGTAATTAGACACTAGCAGCGTTCACCCCGCTTCGCTGCGGTCACCCCGGAACGCAATAAACTTTGTTACTTAGATAATTTTTACTTTTTCGCTTTCAAGTGATATGATAAAAACCATAGAAGATTGCAGTAAATGTTAACATTATATCGCCTGTCATTTATGTTAACCCGCCCCGCTTCGCTGCGGTCACCCCCGAACGCAATAAACTTTGTTACTTAGATAATTTTTACTTTTTCGCTTTCAAGTGATATGATAAAAACCATTATAACGCCTGTCATTTATGTTAACCCGCCGAGTGACACGGTCATGCGGGTTGCATATACATACGTTTATTTTTATACCTATGATGAACTAACAAAGGATTTGTACGTAATGGACACCTGAATGGTCAATTATCTCAAGACACTGGTAATTGAAAATTAAAGTGATATGATAAAAACCATCTAGGGTCCAAATCCTAATAACCCCCCAAAAATAAAAGAAATTGGTTCAGCCGTATTAGCGTGATGAGCGGACAAAGGATTTTGTACGTTCTCTTTTATATATAAGACTAGCAGCGTTCACCCCGCTTCGCTGCGGTCACCCCGGAACGCAATAAACTTTGTTACTTAGATAATTTTTACTTTTTCGCTTTCAAGTGATATGATAAAAACCATTATAACGCCTGTCATTTATGTTAACCCGCCGAGTGACACGGTCATGCGGGTTGCATATACATACGTTTATTTTTATACCTATGATGAACTAACAAAGGATTTGTACGTAATGGACACCTGAATGGTCAATTATCTCAAGACACTGGTAATTGAAAATTAAAGTGATATGATAAAAACCATCTAGGGTCCAAATCCTAATAACCCCCCAAAAATAAAAGAAATTGGTTCAGCCGTATTAGCGTGATGAGCGGACAAAGGATTTGTACGTTCTCTTTTATATATATAGATTTAATTCAATGGGTGGAGTGGAGGACTGTGAGGGGAGTTGGGAGAATCTTTTAAAAATGTTAAAAAATCATTGTATTTAAAAAAAAATCAAGGCTAACTAAATTTATTAAAAATAAAATATTCTTTTGATGGTAAAACAATTGCAAACCTGAAATCATCAAGAGTGTGGTTATTCCTAAAGAACTTTTAAAAAATCATTGTATTAGGTACTGGAATTTTGCTGATAGTTGTACTAAAGGTAGTGGAAATATACTGAAATTTTGAAAATTAAACTCAGTAAACACCCTGTGCTGCTATTATTATTTTTATTATGTGAAATATTGTGATAGGTTTGTATTTAAAGATTGTTGACGACTGTAGTGATAGGAGGTAAAGTAAGGAATTTTATAGTAACTTTTTTTTTGTAGGAGAGTATTTACAGTAATTATGTATGTGTTATTTTTTGACAGATTACTTTGTCGACTAACTTGTTGATTTTGCCTCAAAAAAAAAAAAAAAAAAAAAAAAAAAAAAAAAAAAAAAAGCTTTTTTGGTGGGAGTACTTAAACAAGTTTGAGTCTTTGTGCACTATCTCATTGCTATCTGAAAACTTCTAATCCGCAAATATAATTTCAAAGGTTCACGCAAGTGAAAGCCCGATAAAGTCAAGTCTGGATTCTGTGGTGGAAGTCCTCCAACATCTAAAGTTTTAGAGCTCGTAGTTTCTTTTACTTAGTTACCACACTAACTAGTCTTCCACTCTGGTGTTCGTGGCTGAAGTTTTGCCTTTTGCTTTTATGTCTTTGTACGTTGTACGTTTTTGTACACTCTCTGTGATTTAAATAACTGTCTCCGTACTAAACTTTATTTCTTCTGTAAATTTCAAAACATTTCATAGTTAAAAAATAGTTATATTTCACGGTGCAAGTTAACAGTGGAGTGGGCATGTTGTATGACCTATTACAGGGATATATACCGCTGGATTATTACGATTCCTATATGGCATATAGGTAAAAGATCCCTTTTCGATGCATTAGAATTTATTTCCTGTTATGTAATGGAAGAGAGTGAAATGAAATCTTTAAGTTTTACGTCCCACGGTTATACCGACTACGCTAAAGAAGACGGTGATGATAAATAAATGAAATAATGGAATGAAGAAAGTGGGAGGAAATGGAAGAACTCCGAGGAAACCCGCGCACACGGTTTTTGTCCACCACACAAAGCTCACTTGTCGCGAGCTGGGACCGAACCAAGGACCCCATGCACCAGGGGTGAACGATTTACCACTGAGCCACCACCCTGTTATGTAATGGTTTTCCCTATTTTATTATGTATTTTAGTCTTTAATATTACTGTCATTATTTTTCGAAACATTTACTTTTATGGTGAGAAAATTCCTTAGTTAGGTCAAGTATGGTAACAAGGATTATTAATTTATAATTTTCGTAACTTATTATTTGTTGATTTAGCTTGAAGTAATTAAATAAGACTTTATTTGTATGTCTGTACATTTCCTTTCGAATAATTTGTTCGTGTTTCTCTTTAAAGTCTTCTCTGATATTTGACATGAATGGACAGCATCATAGAATCAATATCTGATTATTAACATTTTATTACCATAAGAATCTTAGAAGCGAAAATCTTTCTTTCCTTCGTGTTTCCGAGTGCACAATTTTAAAGCATTTTCTTTCAATTATAATTATATATTACCGGTATGTTATCGTTGTACGCAAATCTTATGTATAAACTTCAAACTTCTCAGTGCATCACATTACTTGCTAATAGTAAACAGTCGCACTAATAGACGTCGTTACGTGCCCCATTTTTAATAACAACACAGTGCTGTGTATAACAAATCCTTGAATCTATCGCTCCATCTATAACTTTTGCACCACCCGACCGATCTCGATCAAATTTTCAACTTAGATGAGGTTTGGGCCTCGGATTGTTTTTATCATTTCACTTTGACGGGGATGGGGGAAGATCTATAAAAGTGACCGAAAATGACTGATATTAATGTCGAATCCATAGTTTTTGGGGTCGTTGAGATAAACAGTGACACTTCCGATGCCGTTTAAGTCCAAATTCAGCCTCACAACTTGGAAGAGGGGGAGGAGGGAGATATATAAAAATGATAAAAAATGACCGATATCAGAGAGCGATTCAGTAATAGTTAAAAGTGACTGACTAACGGAACATTACTAATTTTTGTTATTTTAACCCAGCGAAGCGAGTAATTGACGCTAGTACATGAAAAAATAGTTGTATGAATACCAAGGAAATACTAAGTCTTGGGACGAACAACTAGTACATGTAACGTAAAAAGGAAAATTTATTATCACGAATCCCTGTATCCATTCTTGCTAAGTGGCTAACACTTGTGCCTTCTGAGCACATGATCTGGGATCTGCAGCGGCATTAAGCCTCGGATGCAAACCCAGGAAATTTAGGTCTCACTTTAAGCTATTGATACTGTCATATATGACTTCTGTGCCGAAAAGAGATCTTAAATTACAATTAATCAATAACCAACCATGTATTTCGCGTGTAATATTACCACCAACACCTAAAAGGAAATGTTTGTTTTCCATTTAATTTAAAAAGAATTCTTAATTTAGTTCACGTGCTCTATACTGTTTAATGCAAACTGAAATAATTTTTTAAAAGTGTTTGCTGGCTTCTTTCAACACTGCTCTAAGATCAGCAGGGAAACGTTACTGATAATCATGTGGCCTTAATGCTTGACCACTGCGCATGCACTAGTTGACATGGTGACTAAAATAATATAGAACAACCCATTTGCTCCTCCCATCGCAGGTATTCTATGTCACATGCTTCGTTGTCGATGTACTTACGGTTTGTAAATTATATGGATGTAAGATATGGGCCTATTTTCTGCTTGGTTGTAGTGTGTATGCATATTGAAATAATTATGTTGTAAATAAATTAAGGTTTATTGGAGATATAATTGTTTAAGAATGTATCGTAACATTAATGTTTGTTCCTTTCTCGTTTCAGTTGGCACATACTTAATCCAGGGCCGTGATATAATATTTAGTGTTGTGAATGAAGCTTTGAAAGTTGGTTATAGAGCATTTGGTAAGTTATTGCGTCTACATATAAAACGAGTATATTTTCAAACATCTTTGCTTTAAAACATACATAGGATATAATTGAAACTATATCACACATTCTAGTACATAATAATGTAGTTCACATTTTAGATGCTGTTATGATTAGGATTCACATTGACCTTGAAATCCGGGAAATGCTTCAAAATATGCCATGAGTTAGGGGAGTTGCTACTTTTTTTAGAGAAGAGTCAGGGAAAATGCCCTCAAATTTTACGAAAGTATTCAGAAAGTTCCTATTATCCATCAATGTTAATTATTATCAGAGCTGCTTACGGAATATGTGGGGAACACTTCAAACAATCAATTCGGATTCAAAAACAAGATAAAATTCAGATGCTACAGAAGAATAAAAGTTATATTTGTTAGCTGAAGATAACCAAAGAAGCAGGCCAGGTTATGATATATGTGTACATTTTTATGTTTATAAGTGTATTCAGAATACCAAACTGTGTAATTATCTTGTGGTACTAATATTTTATTGTATTCCAGATACAGGAAATTAGACCCAAATACTTACAGTAAAAAAGTAAGCTAATACTATATTTTTAGAAATAAATAGGAAAGCGTTGGACGGTTATGGGGATGAGAAGGCCGATTTAAGAAAATAAAAAAATAAATTTTTAAACCTAACCATGAATGCTAGTGTTCGCGGGTCAAGGAAAATTTAGTTAGTACTTTAAATACAAGGAAATCATATCAGGATATCAGTATGAATCATGATGATGGTACGGTAACAGTTTGTTAAATTTTCTGTGTACTTTTCTCATTTTCTATTTCAATACTATCTCAATAAAATTTCATTTGAAACATTTTTGTAAAAAAAGATCAAGAATTACTACTAGACGAAATTGGTACACACTGTTTCATGTCTGCGTTTTCGTAACTACATGTTAACTGGCAGTGTTGTTTGTAGTTAGTTACAGTCATACCTCTATAACAAGATTATCGAGGAAGAGTTTTCGACATAGATTTCGGTGTTTTACATAATTCTAGCACCTTACAAGGAAAAAAAAAAAACACTGTTACATTTATTTTTCCTGTCCTTTGTAATACTTGTAACTCTGTGCCTCGAGAACGAAAGAACTTCCGACAACCATTTTCTAGATTCAGGATCAGTGGTGTTGGTTTAATCTGTCGTTTTTAATGTCTGTCGATAGCGTCGTCAGAAGTCTACTTCTGGGCGGAGGGGAGGAGAATTGACGAGAAATCGATTTTTACGAGAGTCGTCCAGAAAATAAACCACGATTTGATGTTTTTGTTGAATTTGATTGAAGTTATTTTTGTGGTATCAGAATTTATGAATCGAATTTGTTGATGGATGTGGTATTCGAACTGGGAGTGGTAGAAATCAACCATTTCCAATTTTCACGTTAACCGCTAAAGAGCAAAAACGGTAATCCATAGCTAGAAGCGGTTTACTTCAGTTGATTAAGCGCCCGATGAATACATTTCATCTCCATCCTTAATTCTTTTTTAACACTGGAAGTGATAGAAATTCATTATAACTTCCGGTGAATATTTATCTGCAGAGAGCAAAAGTAATATAATATAGCGAGAAGCGGCTTTTTTAAAATCTATCTAACGTTTTAAGAAAGATAGCATCTTCTCTCTTAACTTTCTGTTCAAAGCGGAAGTGACAGAAATCAATCACTTCCGGTTATAACATTGACTGCTGTAGAGTAAAAATGGTACTAGATAGTAAGAAGCGGCTTTTTGTATTCAATTAAGCGTTCCAAGAATATATTCCATTTCCATTGTAATATCTCTGCTATGACCGGAAGTTGTAGAAATTTAGTGTTACTTCCGGTTACGTTATTAAATTGAGGAAATATCACACCATTCAAACCACATTTCTTCATATGGTGCTTGTTAATATTCAAATAATAATCTTTATTAACATAATGTATAGTTAAAACAAAAGACAGCATTATGTATTTGTCATTTTATAAGTTAAATGCACTCCTCAGAATTCAGATAGTGATTTAGGAACATAAACAAAAATCGTCAGCATTTAGTTTCTATCCAGGAAAAAAAAATCATTAAACGAGAAGAAGACCTGACAACAATTGAAATAAATATCCATCAATCCAACAAACTAAAGAAGGACAAGAAACAGAAGAACACCACAGTTAATATACCCCTTCGTAATAAATTGGCTAAGTATTAACGTTATAAAATAAATATTTATAAGTTTTAAACAATTCTATGGCAAATTGAAAAAAAAAATGTCATTATCAAAGCTTAACGTATAATTATCGTTTAACATATACATTTAAGGTAATAACATCATCATCACAAAGTACCTGTTAGAAGTGAAAAATGTTTCCATAAACTAGCACAAAATTACATAAATCTTAATAAAATACTTCAGCATACGATGGGATGCTGAAAATTTCCTGACTTTGCCAAGAAAAACAAGTGTCAGAGGTTCGAGATTACATATTTATTCATCGTATTCACCATTGTGATCAATACACTTTTGACAGCGTTGTTCAAGCTTTTCTAGTCCATGTAATAATAATAATAATAATAATAATAATAATAATAATAATAATAATAATAATAATAATAATAATAATAATAATAATAATAATAATAATAATAATAAAAACTTTTCATTGTCCCTCAAGTCAGCGCTCAGCAGCTTATGTAACGTTAGAAATCTTAAAACGGTGACCAGGTGTTTTTTCAGGCTGGGAAATAGAAGGGGCCAAATTTGGAGGTTAAGGTGGGTGGTGGACTAATTGGGATTCCAGGGTGACCAATTTTGCAGCAAAAATGTTGGACTTGTGTACGGGTGCATTACCGTGCAACATCATGATCCCTTTTGTGAGCTTTTCACTGCGTTTCTTCTTAATTGTCTCTTTCAGCTGGTCTAGAAAATTAGCATAATACTCTCCGATGATACAGGCGCCATTCGGTAGGTAGTTCACCATTATTAATCCATCTTTGTTCCAGAAAACGACCGCCAGGCTGCCAATTTCTGGGTGCGAAACATTTTTGGGGTGGCGGAAACAACTATTGCGCCATTTTTTGACTGTTCCCTGGTTTCGGGATCATAAATATGGAGCCAAGTTTCATCCTCTGTCATTAGTCTAGCTAAAAAAGTCACTCGTCTTTTCAAAATGGGCCAAAGTGGGTTTGGATGCATCGACACGTTCCTTCTTTTGATCTGTACTCAAAAGTTTTGGCACCAATTTCACTGAAAGCTTGGGCATGTTTAAGACTGTAGTAATAATATAACCAACTCGCTCCCTAGAGATGTCCAGTGTCTGGGCAATCTTTTCTGGCGGATATTCGACGGTCCTCGAGAATAAGTGCATGGACAGCACCGCATGTTTGCTGGTCTGTTGAAGTTGGGGGGCGTCCGCTGCGGGGCTCATCTTCCACCGTGAAATGGCCAGTCGTAAAACATGATATCCAGGATTTTACACAGCTGTATGAAGGACATTTCTCCCCCAGTGTTTGGCACATATGAATTTCCTTTGCAGACTTTTCTTGGAGCTGGGGGCGCGGTGGCTCAGTGGTAGAGCGTTCACCTCCGGTGCTTGGGGTCGCTGGTTCGATCCCAGCTCGTGCCGTGTGGACTTTGTGATGGACAAACACCGTGCTCGTGGGTTTTCTCGGGGTTCTTCCGTTTCCTCCCACTTTCTTCATTCCACCATTTCACTCATCTCTCATCATCACCGTCTCCTTTAGCTTAACCGGCATAACCGTGGGACGTAAAACTTAAAGATTTCATTTCATTTTTTTCCCTTGGAGCCATAAGAACTTCTTAACAGTCCTCAGCTCCGACAAGTGAAACTTCCTTGTGCCTCTTCCATCTCATCTTCTAAATGTAGTGGCCAAGAGTTTTATTTGTCTACTTCAATTTAAAGGGAACAAAGCTAAGAACTTTTCAGCCCCCTCCCACGTAAATTCTACACAGCAATAACATTTTCAAGAGAATTTAGTGCAAGGAATTATCATGATCAAATAAACAGGTAGTGCAAGATGAAATTCTGATAAGTGAAATGGAGTTTCACGTAAGTTGCCCGAATCTTCTGATGAAGGTGTCATAGTATGGAAGCGGTACAGTTGCAGTAAATATTAGTTGGAATAAATAAAAGAGTACGTTAGCAAATTCTTACAAATAAGCGTCAATTCATGTCCTCAAATAATTACCTTCTTTGTAGTTTTAGTTTGTGAATTCTATGATATATCAATCAAACTCAAAGTGAACGTTAAATATAGTCCCTTCCGATTGTAAGCCAATTTCGCTACATAAGATGCAGTAAAATGTATTTATTTATTTATTTATTTATTTATAGTAGTCCTCTACAGAGCCTAACTCTATATACAGAAGAACATAGGTATAGTCATATAATATGAAATACACACACACACACACATATATATATATATATATTGAAAGAAAGATATAAAAAAGACTATACATGTAAAGAAGGAAAAATACAAATTAGATAATAAAAACATATTAGTAAATATTAGTAGTATAAATATTTTAAAAAAAAATGAAAAATGAAAAAATATTCTCCAGTATAGGTTCAAAATTCATAGAGATAAGACTTCTTACTTAATTAATTGTTATTCCATACATAATGTCTCCTGATAACAGAAGTCGAGATCCAGAATTGATGAAACCAACTGATTGAAATTTTTACAAGCTCTAGCTATGAATAACTCCTGGTGGATTGTAATATGAGATCTCGTTATGTTAAATACTAAATTCTTACGCAATGGTCGTTTGGTATATCGAAATTAATATATTGGGGTAAATTACAATTATCTGTCACTGAGTTTACTGTTTTATACAAATATATTTGTTTAATAAGAAAACGTCTACTGTAAAAAGAATGCATATCAAATTTAAGTCAAAGAGAGGAATAAGAGATCTTATGTTTAGTTTATGATATAATTTGAAATAAAGATGTTTCAAAAATTTTAATTGGACTCGTTCTATGCTATTTGCTTGTACTTTATGAATAGGATCCCGAAGAACACAACAGTATTCGAACTTACTCCCCAATCATTGCTATAAAGAGGTGTTTTAAAGCTGGGATATTATGTAGATCTCTTGTTCTTCTTATCAAATACCCTAGAGCCGTGTATGACTCTACAATAATTTATTTATGTGGAATTTAAACTTGTGATCTCGTTCATGCAAGAACGAATTACGAAAGTAATGAAAAACCATAGTACTTACTTAATAACATCTCAAATGCTGATTTTTGACCAAAAAAGATCATATTATTCGTCAAATAATTTCAGAACAAATAGTTTTATATATATATATATATATATATATATATATATATATATATATATCATTACTTGAAGATAGTAGTGTCTTTGTTCAGAAGAGAAAGGCGAAATGGAAATAAAATGTAAAATGCCCTTAAGGTAAAAGGGTAATCCACTTTAAACGAACTCAACGTAAAATCACAACAGCACTTCATATTTATTAGAGAAAAAAATGGCGAAACACAATTTTGCTCTGACGATTATATGCCTAAAAGGATAATTACACAATATAAGACATCAGTCATTAATAGCGTCTGCAAGGTGATCACGAAAATTGTTCTTTTTTTTTCACGAACATCTGCGATTTTATCCGCCATCTGCAAAGAAAATAAAAAATATATATCTGTATTCACGCAGACCTCTTAACAATAAGTCATGAGTGGATTTTCTATAAAAATTTACATAGTCTTTTCAGTATCATGTCAACAAAATTCTGGCCCTTGATTATCACTGACGAAAGGATGATCGTTCGTCAAATTAAGAACAAGAAATAAAGCTCCCTCACTCTCATGGTAGAACATTTGTTTTCGGTATACATGTTTGTAACGGGCTGAGTAAATTCATTTTGTGATCTACTGTATATATTTAAGAGTAAATATTGATAGTGTATGTTAAAGCTTAGTAGAAGCTTCTTGTGTATAATTTCAGATACAGCAGCAGTATACAGAAATGAGGAGGACCTAGGATTAGCGTTGAAAACTTTTTTACCGAAATACAACCTTACAAGAAAGGACATTTTCTTGACCTCCAAATTAGGTAGGTTATTGATTGATTTTAACTAGATAGTACTATTAGTTGAAGGGACTTTACTGTTGAAAAGAAACTCTTATCTTGCATTATGAATGTTGCTACTATTTGTGATTCCAGTTTCACGATATTTTGAATGGAATCATGAATAGAAGCAACGTTCGTGGTACAAGGTTAAAGTCTATTGTATTTAGCGAAATGCACCCTAAAACATGTCATTAATTGTAACTTCACTGCTTGTTATAAACTTCTGAACATGGAAATTTTAGTGTGACGCGTTGACATTTTTGTTCTTATTTTTTAATGTATTGACAGAACTATGAATGCATTAAAATATTATAATGGAAACAGTACAATTTACAAATCCATGCAAGAACTAACAGTAACGTTTAAAAATAAATCTTAATGGTTTAGATAAACTTAGAAGAGAGAGACGAATTTAGTGCTACGAAAACAAGGAAAAAGTGGAAAATCCTGCATTTGGTTTGCAACGTGTGGACGCGCGTTGTCATGCAACACAATGACTCCAGCGGTCAATAAACCAGGCCTTTTGGTTTTGATGGCTCTCCGTAACTGTGTCAAAGTCTGACAGTAGCGTGCGGCGTTGATTGACTGTCCTGGTTCCTTGAAGTCGAGCAATAATGGTCCATGACAATCAAAGAACACAGACGCCATAACGTTCCCCGCAGACGGTTGCGTCTTGAACTTTTTGGGACGTGGAGGTGAGGGGTGTTTCCACTGCATACTGGAAGACTTTGAACTCGGTTCAAAATGATAGCACCAAGTTTCATCCTCAGCAAGAATGCACAGCAAGAAGTCGTTACCTTCCAAATGGTAACGTGACAAATGTTCAATGGCGAAACCCATACGCTCCAACTTTTGGTCTTCCGTCAACACCCTGGAGATCCACTGCGCGCACACTTTATGATACTCCAGACTTTTCACAATTTTCTGAGCAGTACCGTAACTCATGTTTAACCCGTTCGCTATGGATTGAATACTAATGCGTCTATCCGCAGCTGTAGCCGCATTCACCTTTTCACGCGTGTCTTCTGTGGCAACAACATGGGTTTGACCAGGACGGGGATAATCAGTGGTTTGTTCACACTCCTTCCGAAATATTCTGGCCCAGTCCACCACTGTTGTTTTGGAGACGCTTGCAGCATCACCATACACGTCTTTCATACGCCGGAACACTTCAGCTGGTTGGAAACCTTCGGCACTCAGAAACTGGATGACAGCACGCTGGTCCTGTTTGGACGGATTGGGAATTTTAAGCGCCATCTTTCATTGTTATACCTGCAAAACGGAAACACATATTAACAGCATTCCTACACACAGAGACAGTAGCCATTACACACTATTAAACAAACAATATCCTTCTACATACTATACCAATAATACATAGAACGAACGGGTTTCAGTTGATCGCTTCTTATATTTTTAATTTTTTTTCTGTTTTAGTGTCTGATTTTGTAGCACTTTTTTTTTGTGAAATACACTTTTTAAAGAAGTTTAATTATGAATATTTACTATACAATATGTGTTGACCATATTGTAACGGAAACAAATAGCCTCGCTGCTCCCCCCCCCTTTCATTCCTCATTAAACCATAAGCATTTATTCATTCGTTATCAGTTTAGGAATATTACTTTGCCACTCTTTGCAACAATACAAATATCTCACCTGTCGAAACACATGTTTGCAGTAAAGTGACCGTTCTGTATTGGGTAAAAGTAATATATATTTTCTGACCAAAACCTGTGGTATTGGTTCACATACATTGCTTTTGTGAAATTTTAATTTCTGTGTAGTAAAATATGATTCTAATGTGGGATGGTCGGCTTGCCATTTAAAAAAGCTGGTTGGTTCAAGTTCACCGTCCCTTTCTAGCACCGAGGCTATATGAAACGTAGACCTACAGTTTAAGGTAAAATCCGAATCACCGTAATGCGTTCAGATTTCAAGAGTCTTCAATCGGAAATCAAACCCGGGATCCGTGCACCAAATATGCACATAATAGGTAGCAAGGAAGTCTCATCTAGGAAGGGTTTCACTGTGCAGATATAATTCATAGGAAAACTGTCGTAATCAGATCAGGGGGCCGCGGTGGCTCAGTGGTAGAACGTTCACCTCTGGTGTATGGAGTCCTTGGTTCGATCCCAGTTCGCGCCAAGTGAACTTTGTGGTAGAAAAACATTGTGTGAATGGGTTTTCTCGGGTTCTCCCGTTTTCTTTCACTTTCTTCATTCCACCATTTCCTTCATTACTCATTATCACCGTCTCCTTTAGCCTAACCGGCATAATCGTAGGACGTAAAACTTAAAAATATTTCATTTCGTTTTAATCAGATCAGAAAGAATATCTGAAATAACATCCTGAAAATAAAGTAAATATAAAAAAGAAAATTAAGAGAGTTTAGATTCTGCCTTACGGCTTCGTAACACGCTTCAGTGTCAACAATATTCTGAAATGCTAATGAATCCTTTAGCAGTTTTATTCTGTATACGCAGCATTTATTTGCTATATAATCCTCAATTTCCGTTTTCGGATAGCAAAATTTATTAGACTACTTAATAACAGATGACGATGTTGCAGAATCTTAAGCCTGCTAATGGTTTTGACCGCCAAGAAATGGGAAGAAATAGTGTTCTTTTTCGTTCTGATTTTGGTGCTTTGCTGCTTACAGAGATGAGATAGCATGGACAAGTATTTTCTGAAACTGACGATTCCTTTGCATTTGTTGTCAAAGGTGGAAGGGAGAAAAGAAGAAATGTACTGTAGCTTTTTGTAATTAGCAGGTTGAAATTTTAACATTATCGTAGTATGCGAATGTCAAATTAAAATGATATTTATTACATGCGATGCTTGTATATTGCAAAAATAATTTTCACTATATTTTAGTTAGAAGATACGGACTAATACCGATGAAATCTGTACGTACATAATAATCAGGTATTACAGTGGAAATGCATATGTTACAATCTATAATAGTTTTTGCTTCAAAATATATTTACCTTCTGTGAGTTGCTCACTTTTTATAATAGAAGCAATGATGACCAATATTGGTAGGTTTCACTGTATTTTCAAAAACGTAGGATTTTAGGCTTCTATTTAAATGGTCTACTAAACTTATCTAAATAGTAAAAGCAGTAAATAATGAAGTACAGTAGGTACAGTATAAAATAATGTAACATTATAAATCATGGTATGCACTTTATCGCTATAGTAATTAACTGACCGTAGTACTTCTAAGTTAATGTTATAATTAAGACATATTGTTCAAGTAAACTATAAACTGAATTAAACGGCAGAAACTTTTCACTTTGAACATGAGATTCTGCTAAGAATGTTAACTTCATTGTGCCCGAGAAATAAACTATTGAGGGTGTTAGTACACCCCAAAGTTATTCATAACCTATACTGAATGCTTCAGTAGTTAGAGGATACTAATACCTGATAATAGCAAAAGTCATTTTCGTATCGTGCACTGTATCTTACTAATGGTTATAACGACTCACCAAAGGTAGTCGTCAACCTGGTTCGGCTAATAATATAAGTAGATCTTGAGTGGTAGTATTTGTTTACACATTAAAATATCTTCCGTGATTACATTTACTAGTATTCTCACCTTTTATATTGAAATTACAAAACGATGATACGTTTTAAACAATTTTATTCGTTGATTCTCTTTGAACGAATATGTACATAGACTGTATTGCAATCGTACATGTTTGTTAAGTATCTATCAACAACTACATAGCAACTAATTATACAATAATGTATATATCTTATATATTTTGAAAACATTCTTCTTTTGTTATTTTTAAATTAACATTATATTTGGTATAGTGCTTATGTAGAAGCACTTTCTGCCCGATAAATACAAGTAATTATCAATTTATACAAAGTATCTCGTTGTATAAAAATGTCGCCCGACGATGGGACTGAATATAAAAGTTACAAGGGAGCTTGGTTTTTATATTTAAGAACCACTGGTCCGTTTATAAGAACAATATTCCATTAATTATGTCCTATACATTTTGATCAACCCTCGTATGTATATATAACATTATTTAGTTTCCTTTACATGAATACATTTATACTAAATCTTTTATTTCATTAATACTTATTTTTGACAATAAAGTTTCAACACAAATTAATATAATGTAAACAATTTTTGTGTTTAATCAATCATGAATTAAATTATAATCCTTCACATTAATAAGAAAGAATTAAAATCATTGGAAAATTATCGTTGGTTAATGAAAATCAAAGAAAATTAAATTGAATAAAAATCAAAAATTAAACGCAACCTACGTTCGAGCGAACAAAAGGAAGAAAATAAATCTATTTCTACACAAACAGAAGACACCCTTTTATATTTTTTTTCTTAGTCTCCTTCATTCCTATTTATTTGAGCAAGAATGTCAGGCGCGACTAACTTTTTCACTAGACGCATCCATTTTTCTTTTGTATACTGGGTAGGTCTCCAAACCTTCAACTCATCTATATTACGAAGTCCAATTGACGTACCCGTTTTAGCGTTCAACAATTCAAAAACTTTAGGGTTTATTTCCTTAAAACATAAATAAGGACCTGAGAAAATGTCACAAAATTTGTAAATCTTCTTTAACAACACATTACTTCGTGGATGTTGTTTAACAAAAACTAAGTCATTGACATTGATCCGATATTTTCCTTCTTGCAAAGACTCTACTTGAGAATTACGTTTCAAAAATTTGTTATGTCTTCGGATTTTTACCATATTCACTAAATTGGAAGAATCTACGATTGTTGAATCTTCTAACTTGACATTAAAATGTCGTTCCACAGGGAAAATCAAATCAGAACCGTTATGTACATTAGGAACATTATTATATTGACAAGCAATATCATCTAATTTTGGAAGCAGTTTCTGAACGATTTCCTGAGGTATGCCAGGTATAGTCAACGTTTGGTTTCTAAAATCGAGCATGACACGCAATTGAGATAATAAATCTAAACCCATAATTAATTTTTCATTCAGTTCCTTTATTACTAGAATAGGGATTGATATTTCAAAACCTTGAATAGCTATTGTCACACGAGTAATTCCAGCTACTCTCTTTTTATGTTTACCGGTAAAATCAACTATAATAAGATTCTCAGCCTTTTGTAACTTAGGATTCGAATAATTACTAGTAATTGCTTTCCATAGCGAATATGATAATAAAGAGGCGTTTGCTCCTGTGTCAAGTAAAGCTTCAGTGCTTAACCCATTGATTTTGACAGGTATTTTAGCTGTACTGTATGATTTTAAAAATACAAAATTTTCTTCAACATCAAAACCATCATTGACAGTATCATCTTTGGACCAACAACGATTTACTACAGGCATAAATTGGTACTGACATCTATTAACTGCTATTTCCGAATAATTATTTACAGATACGTCATGTAAAAGGTCGTTTTCATCATTAACATGAACATGTAAGTTGGAAGATAAATATTCATAAGAATCAATAGCTGACGTGAGTTTGACGTTATCGCATAAATTTGAAGATAAATGTTCATGAGAATCTATAGCTGATATGGGTTTAACCCCTACCACATCAGCTGCAATTAGTTTAAATTCATACTCGTGTATGGTTCCAATAAAGTGCATTGTACAGCACAATCATGATTATGTCCCGTATTACTGTTCTGTACAGGAATTACATTAATATCTGGATTTTGATGCGAAGTGCCATCTCTTAACCCCCGATTACGTCTATCCACGTAGTTTACTGTATTCCTGGAATTTCGCCATGTATTTCGTCTATTTCTGAACCTGTTTTGGGTATATGGTCTTACATAAGGATTGCCACGACTAATTAGGTTAGGCGGATTCCCTACATAGCTTTGTCTATTTTGCTCGTTCTGATTGCTTGAATTTACTCGGTTTAGATTGTGTTCCGTATCGTTCACACTACGGATATTTAGATTCCGAACAGGTACAAAATGATCTGAATTATTTTTACTTTTACCTATTCCTGATTGTTGATTCAGAGCATGGTATTGAGTTTCATAACATTGAACAAGCATTAATAAATGGTTAAAACTCATACACTGTGTAGAAAATAGGATCTGTTGTAACTTAAACGGTAGCAAATTTCGAATTGATGCTATGATTCTAGATTCCGATTGCAATGGATTTACGACTTTTAATTCGTTGTATGTATTTACAACAAACTCGACAACAGATTTGTGCAAACGAGGATTGAAATGTTGGTTTCTAATCGTGGCATCTCTATTTGCAAGCAAAAAGTCATTTTCGTAATTTGCGATTAGCGCTGCTTGGAATTCCTCATACGTACTAACGTGATCTCGTACTGCTTTAAACCATAAAGAACATGGTGGGAGTAATAAATGAGGGATTAGTTTCATATATTGTGATCTATCTATACACATTATATTGCACTCGTCCTGAAATTTTTCTAGGAAAGAAGTAGCATTCTCATAACATTTACCACTGAACTTACTCATAGCACGTATTTCACTCATCTTGACGCTTAACTTTACCTTCCTTTTATCATTCCGTGTTCTTGTTGAGCGACAATTCCTACCTATGGCGTGATGTGTAGTTGCACCATCTCTTTTCCGCCCATCTGTACTCCTCGGATGAATTTCTTCCAAAATAATGTCCTCATCAGATACGGGTGAAGGCGAAGTCATCTCTTGTGAACAAGGGAATTCTACACGATCATTATCCATGTTGTTGTGGTATGTGTTGTCCTGGATCTGTGGTGTCCTGATTTTCTCTTGTAAGGTAGCTATCAACTGAGTATTCACACGTATCTGGTTGGAGTTATCCATGACCTGAATCTTTTGTTGTTGTACAGAAGAATCTATTACTTCCAAATCCCTTTTTACACCACTGACTTCTTGGATTAGGTGGTTTTGATTATCCTGGCAATCCTCAGATATTCTTTTTAACTTTTCATCAAACTGCGAAGTGATGTCATTCATTGCCTGAATAATAAATTGTTTCGTCTCTTCTGACTTCTGCTCCAATCGCCTGTTGGATTCCTCGGACTTCTGCTCCATCGTCTGCTTTAATTCTTCATATCGTCTGTTGGATTCCTCGGACTTCTGCTCTATCGTCTGCTTTAATTCTTCATATCGTCTGTTGGATTCCTCGGACTTCTGCTCTATCATCTGCTTTAATCCTTCATATTGTCTGTTGGATTCCTGCTTCATGACTTCCATATCGTCTTTTCGGCTTTGTTCTTGCCGCTGTAAGACTAATAAAATTCGGTCTTCTAATGTCATTCCTGGTGCTGCATTTTGTTCACCGTTATCACATTCACTGGTTTCTTTCTGCATTGCCTCACCGTTCATTTTTCGTGTGATTATTCTACCACTTCTAAGTCTTGTCAAGTTCGTAGTCATTAACCTTATTACAAAAGTAAATTCACCCTTACTTTACTTCGGAATATGAATTTGCAAGAATCCCGGGTTTCGGCACCAAAATTTTTATAACGACTCACCAAAGGTAGTCGTCAACCTGGTTCGGCTAATAATATAAGTAGATCTTGAGTAGTAGTATTTGTTTACACATTAAAATATCTTCCGTGATTACATTTACTAGTATCCTCACCTTTTATATTGAAATTACAAAACGATAATACGTTTTAAACAATTTTATTCGTTGATTCTCTTTGAACGAATATGTACATAGACTGTATTGCAATCGTACATGTTTGTTAAGTATCTATCAACAACTACATAGCAACTAATTATACAATAATGTATATATCTTATATATTTTGAAAACATTCTTCTTTTGTTATTTTTAAATTAACATTATATTTGGTATAGTGCTTATGTAGAAGCACTTTCTGCCCGATAAATACAAGTAATTATCAATTTATACAAAGTATCTCGTTGTATGGTAAAGTAAGTTTTTTGAATTGAACTATTCATAAATAAATTACTACCAATATTTTGCTTGTCGTCAATGGACTTTTTTCCAAATTAAAAGTAAACTGTAAATAAAAGTAAAGTAATAAAAGTAAATAAATAAAATAAAAAGTAAAAGTAAAATACTTTTTTCTTTGTTTTTTTCCGTGATTCATCTACTTCATCTTCAGTGAACTGATAGGACAAAATATGAATTCATAATGAGTGAAATAAAAATCAAAATAATATAGCTTCCTAACTCTAAAATTAGTTCACAAAGCCATTTCGTGATACTGGCCAGTTTTCTAGCACAGACAGTTCATAATATAGCATTTCTAGACATATTAGAGAGGCGTGATCTCGATGTGCACGTAAATTTTCTGTTACTCTACTTCGTGAACTAATGAGCAAAATGCCGTGTTCCTAAATAAGAAAATACTTAAAAGCTCCGCGTAGCGTAGTCGCTAACGCTCTCTCCTTTGGTGTAAACGGTCCGATGTTCAATTCCCGGAGGGAACACTCGACCGAAAATGTGTAAAAGGTTTTTTAGGCCTAAGTGAGGCTTTCCTCATTCATACCAGGCAAATGTCGGAATGATATTGTCCCAAGCCACTTCCTTCTCATTCCTTTCTTCCTCTTCAATTCCCCGTGCAGTGTGATCGCCGAAGGGTGTCATTTCTATGTGACGGGCTAACATTGCCATAGATGCTGAAAACCTAGAAATCTAATTCCTAATCCTAAGAGAATACTTACTTATGGAGACTACAGAATTCGTATCATACAATTTAATAAATTATTCCTATCTCACAATCCGTTTGAAATTGAAAAGACGTTAAATCATTTCGACATTTCCTGTTGTTTTCGTCGGTAACGTAGAGTAGCATAGAAGAGTCAAAAGAATGTGAATCATGGGGATATAATCAACGTTGAAATTTACACAAAATTCTATAAAACTTACTATTTCACTGGATAAGAGAGGTGTTTTCCATTTATTTGTAAGATATTGCAGACAAATGACTTCGTATCAAGAATATTATAAGGCATTTCTGTACCTAACCTATTCGTTCTTTGGCAAATACTGGTAGATAGGTGTTGTTATATATGGAGGTATAATAAATGAAAAATATCTGTCTTTTGATCTTTGTGATAACTGGAGATGCACAGTATTTAAAGCTGTGTCTTGTGTTGCCTGTAATTACCTTCAAAGTTCTAGAAGTGTCTTTATTTTGCCTGTTACATACGCTAAATATTATGTTAATATGAGTAAGAATTTACGAATTGTAACCTAATTATTTTGTAAAGATATATATATTTGTTCTAGATCCCCGTGACCATGGTAAAGGCAACGTTCGGAAAGCGGTGAATCTGTCACTTTCTAAGCTAGGAACATCGTATCTAGATTTGTACCTCATTCATTGGCCTGGTGTTGGGAAGTATCACATAAATAGTCCAGAAAATAAAGTGCTACGAACCGAAACCTGGGACGAACTGTGTACACTTCATCAAGAAGGCCTACTACTCTCCATTGGCGTCTCCAATTACACTGTGAGGCATCTTCAGGAATTATTTGAATCTAGTGCCTTAAAACCAGCTGTTAATCAGGTGAGGGGCTTTCTGCTTGGATGTTTTATTGGTAAATTAGTAATTATTATATGTACAACAAATAACGATTGTGAATTTAATAGTAGTAACACTGTGTGGAAAGAGATTAGAACTCTACGCATATGCTTTAGTTTGTGCAACTTTATGTAGAGCCTGTATTAATGCGTCGATTGTCAAAAGCTGTCGGTATAGCGAGTGGTAAGTGTGTATACGGTTGAAAGTAAACAGTATGTCTTGTACCATCATAATACATGTTCACAAAAGTAGAACAGCCATACTGTGAATCAAGATCAGGTGGTCCATGGCAAAAATTCTCAAGAATTTCACCAAATTTTGATGTGAAGACTGTGAAGCCGATGTCTTATTCCAATGGACTGTTGGTACTGCAATATGGCCACGAACGCAGAGGGCTGCCCATTTCTGATGATCAGTTTATAACCTCACTCATCAGTTCAATTGATTTTACTTATTTTAATCGTAGCATATACTTATTAAAACTTACTACTATTACGATGATAATTCAAATAAGTAGACATTATTTTGATCACTTAGGAGCACTGTATTTCCAAATAATTGATAATTGACTCTTAGCAATCCCATGCACTCCTGACTTATATGAATTATAAACTTATTGTTCAACTTATTTATATTAAACCTATTTATAAACAAAATCATGGTAACGGGAACTGTTTTCATAGCAACCGGATTACGACATATAAACAAAAATTGAGCTCTAGCGGCAGCAACATAAAACATGTTTGAAATGGAGATTATTGATGATATATTTTATAATATTTCTTCTTCTTCTTCTGCATCTAACACGTAGCTATTGCCAGTTAAAATAACATTTTTGCCTAACAAATAAAATAAAATAAAAGTAATGAATACACGTTATCATTGTAAGATAGGGTTAATGCAGGACCTTTTTCCAACATAGATGGACTTTTTAAATCAGATATTCTTACCACTGGACCTTGTTATTCATCATTTTTTTTTTAATTTTTATTTTTATTTATTTATTTTAATGAAAGAAACATTTTAAACATTGCAGGGTTTATCGGTGTAAACACTATGATTTATACAATTTTTATTTTTTTAAAATTTTTTCTTCAAGGTTTACTGCTATAAATATATACATGGTATATAAAGGGTGAAAAATGCTCGCTGAAGTGAGATTTGAAATCCGTGTTTTTGGGTTACTGTGTCTTTGCAGTAGCTGTTACACTACCAAGTCCACTCCGATTGGAAGAGGGATGGATTATATGAGTGTTCAGTGAACGGACTCAGTAGCGTAATGACTAAGGCATCAGCATAGTAAGTCGGAGAGCTATTTTCGTATCATGGTCCAATAATGCATTTTTTAACTCTTTGTGTATTATTGTATTCGCACCTATAGAGATTTGGTATACAGTAGACTCCCGAGCATCCGGTCTAATGTGGTGGAAGGGCAAATCGGATAGCAAAAAAGCCGGATAGGCCGGAGTTCACTGTAATACACTTAAAGAAACATTAACCATACTCCAGGAACAATTTATGGATACAATACTGTACGTACTGTACAGTTATAATCAGGAACACCGGCAAGCGTACTGTATTGAAGTGCTTTACACACTGACGAAACTATGATCTCGACAAACGAAACAACGACAGAACGCTGCTCTTCTCTTGTTACAACTGTGTATTGTGCACACGATACGTAGGAGGATCGTGGCAGACGCCCGCTTCCAATATCTTGGTAGTATTGCAAATGCAACCTTGCCTTCCTCATTTAATTACTCTGAAAGAAAACTAGGCCGGATAGTACGGAGGCTGGATAGTCGTGAGCAGGATAGACGGAAGTCTACTATAATATAAATCAGTTATTTTCTCAACTTGTCACATATACCTCAAATGTAATTAATAGATCATTTAGCCTTAGTGCATTTTTTTTTTTCTGCAATCAACTGTAAGTACCACTCTTATAGTGTTACGAGAAGCCCATAATCACTAATTCATTCAAGTTTTGCGTGTTATATGATTGACAAATGTAAAAGAGAAATTCCTATTTTACTTCGGTTGGATTCAGCCAGTAGACTGGCATAGTGATAAATGTAGCTTGAAGAGTATTAGTGTAGTATTGAAAATGCCAGTCGTTTTGATGGTCTGATGTTAAATTTTTCGTTTTCCTTTAATCATAAGAAACTAAATGCCAGAATGATGCCTGACTTTTTATTTTATTTATTTATTTATTTATTTTTTTTTTTTTTAAATAATATCTTGCTCCTAGTTTGGATCTTACATCTCACTTGTTTGAACTTTATTCCCTTTTCACTTCACTGATTATTAAGCTTCGATGTGACATATTTTAATAAAAATTACTACAATCGAAGAGCTTTTTAAGAAAAGATATGAATTAAAAAACAAAAGACTATTTAAATCAAGAAAATTGGTTAAAAAATGTATTCCTTGAAAAGAAAATATTATAAAATCCACTTTTTACAACCTGGTTCCCTGCAGTATTGCTAGACATGCAGTCCTGTTACTCCAAACAGTATAGAATATTTTCTGTGTTAGCTCCCTGGCTATTTGCATTGCCATATTTTTTTAAAATTTTGTATCTGTTCACTATGTACTATGTTGTAGATAACGATGACTTCTGACAGTTGAATAAAACATGTGGTGCGTTGGAAGCGCTGTTGCCAAGGATTGTGCAATTATATAGACAGCAATTGTGGCCGGAAACTTAGCACATTTGGCAAAACAAATTGTATAATCGTGTAATGTTCCGCATTTAACAGCATTACAAGTTGTAAGATATCATTCATGCTATTATTTTATTTCGTTCCATTCGCTATTTGAACAAGTTTGGTTTTCTGTTGAATGTTCATACAGTTTTATGTGACTTTCTAAGTTGAATAACCTTTGGAATTTCGAAAGTGGCAATAATATCCTGAAGGTCTTCCAATTTTATGTCTGGAATTAGAATGAAAAAGAAATAAAATTACGCTTCACAAGTAATAATTTTAAATTAAAAAATTTGAAAGACGAATTTATTGTTAAAATTATGTAAAATATAAATAATTTTGACGTTTTGATTGTACAAGCTTTAAATTTAGTTAAATTAACAATATTGTGAATGTAACTGGTACAAATATCAGTTTTTAAACAATTTACGCTAAGACAAGTTCTAGTTATTACTTAGAAGTTTATTATTGTGCTTACCACTATGCATATGCCAATCAACGTGCAGGTATTTAAGTAGTACCGGACCCAAATGACTAGTACTTAACTACAGGATGTCCAATATATAATGCAACCCGGAGTTTGGGATAGTAGAACTTTTGAACCTGAAGCGATATACAAATGATGGTTATACCAAAATGAAGCCTTGTTCATGCATATATTTTTAAAATAAGAAGCAACGATTGAAGTGCACCAGGAACCACACAGTATTGCCAGATGTAACTGATTTTTTAAATTATTTTGTTTTATTTTATTTTATTTTATTTTATTTTATTTTATTTTATTTATTTATTTATTTTTTACAAAGCACGTAAATTGACTCATAACTCATACGTATGGATGTTCTGGCGTTAATTTTCAGCTTGTATGTTTGGAGTAGCTTGGAAACTATGGAGCAGAAAAAAGAATTTTTCATTTCCACCGATAATTAATCGGATGGGGCCTCTGTGAGGGGCAAGTAGAGAAATCGCAGTGTTCATAAATTAACACTCTGAATTGACAACTTTCCTGCTGATGTTTCTGTGCATCAAAAGGTGTGTTAAGAACCTCTGAAAACAACGAAAAGAAACTGAAACTATCATGATAAAATTTTTACTTACAATCACCCGCTAACACTGCTATTCATTTCTATTGAGAACATTAACACTTCTACTCTTCGTAAAGAAGTTCCTGCCAACATGGTGAAACATGTGAACCAGGGTTTGAATCAAAACGGGCACTTCCAGCATCTGTTATAGAGCTAATAACTCATTTCGTGATAATAGCATTGTTGCCGAGTGCATGTAAGTAAAAGTTTTATGATGATAATTTCAAAGCTTCTTTTTCATTGTTTTCAGGAATTGTATAATGTAGACAGATCCTTAACACACCTTTTGATGCACTGAAATATCAGCAGAGTTGCCAACTCAGATTGTTAATTTATGAAAACTACGGTTTCCCTACTTGCCCCTTACAGAGGTTTCATCCGATTAGTTATCGGTGGAAATGAAAAATTCCTTTTTCTGCTCCATAGTTTCCAAGTTACTCCAAATAAACAAACTGAAAATTAACGACAGAACATCCATACGTATGAGTTATGAGTCAATTTACATGCTTTGTAAAAAAATTGATTTACACCTTCGGTTACATCTGGCAACCTGTGTGGTTCCTAGTGTGCTTCAATCGTTTCTTCCTTTTTTAAAAATATATGCATGAACAAGGCTTCATTTTGGTATAACCATTATTTGTATATCGCTTCAGGTTCAAAAGTTCTACTATCATCCTGAAGTATCATCCTGAGGTATTCTATATTGGACATCCTGAAGTACTTGCATATCGACGATAGTAAAGTCCAGTGCAAATTTTCTATACTCGCAATTAAACGATTGAATTAAGGAATCCATGATTCAACGCTGAAACAATATAAATAATCAGATACTTAGCACAAATATATTATATATGCAATTCCTTTAAAAAGTAAGTAACTATCAAACTAAATAAACTAATTAAATGAGGAAATAAATAATATAAAATGAAATAATTTACAAATATAAACGACGTAATGATAATGTAATAAAATTGTCATTAATTTCAGGTTGAATATCATCCACATTACGTACAAACGGATCTCCTCAGGTTTTGCAACGAGCATAATATTCATTTGCAAGCTTACAGTTCATTGGGAACTACTCATAGTAAGAAGCTTTTGCAGGATCCGAGTGTGAATGAAATCAGTAAAGAATTAGGAAAAACGCCGGCACAAATACTTCTGCAGTGGGCACTACAACAAGGGATAGGTGAGTATGCGTTAACTTAGTAAGTGTCTTGAGAAGCATAGGGTTTGCAGAAGAGTTGTAGTCGTTTACCTTTTATTAATGTATCTCAACTTTCAACGTAGCAATACTATGACATAACTCTGCATTCCAATGTGGTATCCAAGTGAATGCTTCATTGCTGCTTCTTTGTCTTAATTCGTCTCTGTTCCATTCTCTGTTTGATGGTTTATGGGAAGGGGTCTTGGTGTATGTGCTTCAATGTTGTGTGAGAATTCTTTTATTATCTTCTGCTAAGTTTTTGTTACTGGAGAAACTTACCAGACATTTTTAAGTTTTCAAGACAGTCGTCTCGTCGTTAGCTGTCAGAGTATAAAGAAATAAAGTTAGAATCAGAAAGTATTGGGTCATGTATACAGAATGGCTATGTTTGAAGTACTGGAGAATAACCTGATCTCTGCCATTTCTTTCTTTCTCTATTATTTTTCTAACTCTCTTTTCCTATTTACTCAGACAATGAGACATCAGTCTTTTAAATGTAAAGCTTTTCTCTTCTCCGTAACCTTAAACAAACCCCTTTCTTCCAACTTTGTTTACATATTTGAATGAATCCACTTTCTGGGTTTCTGTGGTATCGCATCAAAACTCATTGACATTCTTGCAGCGCTCGAAATTTTCTATCAGTTTCTGCCGAAGCACACAATCTGTCATCTGTATATATAAAAGAAGAGATGCTGACTGAAGACCAAACTCCTTATACTAGAAACTCGAAAATTTTGACAGAATATAAGATTTGTGACGTAAGGAAGAATTTTTGAAAATGCGATGTAAAAGGGAAAGAGGATGGGGGTACAATTATTATAATAGTGTATTCATATCTTGGAATTCGTTATGGTTAGGGACAGGGAATTTAATATTTAGACTTCTCGTTCAAAATAATTACATATATTCGAGCTAAGCTAACATGGAAGAAAAGAGAGAGAGGAAAAGAGAAACGGGTGATTGTAGCTATTATTGTAATAATGTGTCCATATCTCAAAGTCCTTTAAGGTTAGAGTCGTGAAATATCGTTTCTTTAAAGTTTTCATTTAAAATTAATAAACATATGTTTCAAACCTTTGTGATATTTGACCTAAAAGGAAGGAAAAGGGGGAAGAAAAAAGGATGTGGTTGCATTATTATAATAAGATGTCCTTGTCTCGGAATCCGCTGAGTTTAGACGCATGAAATGTCGTATTTGGACTTTTCATACAAAATAATTAAATGCGTTTTTCAGCGTTTTTAGAAGGTTCACGTAGAATGAAAGAGAAAAGGATAAGGTGGTTCAATAAGATACTCACACGAGGTATTCGATTTTCATGCGAGGTTTCTAGTTCAAAGAATTTTATATGAAAGATGAAGAATGAACAACTCAAAATATTGGTCATCTTGGGGGACATCTGCTAGTTGAAATAGAGTTTAACACACCATCCGCAGAAATATCTTCAGAACCCTTCCTCCAGACTCATCTATGTACAGTCCGCGGCATAAAATTTGTTACAAAAATTCTAAGTCCAAATGAATAACAAACTCTTGCCCAGTTTTCTTATGCATTCCCGCAATACATGTATCAATCGATTAGTTGCTTCAAGTATTTATTCCAACTCCTCCCCGTCCTCCACCTCTCCTTGTCTAAAGCAGTGTGTGTGACGTAGTACACTCTTTACATTCAGCTGAAAAAGAAACAGGAATCAAAGTTTACAACGTTATAGCTTTAAAACAGTCTTTTCCATTCGTTTGTTCTAAAATATTTTTAAGAGCCTAAATTAAAGGAAAGTCACACAATCTTCCCAGAGCTTCATAAATATCTTTAGTTTCATTCTAATCTTTCTTTAAAGAGTGCAAGCTAGTAAGATACTCCCTAAGAAATCTATGGAAATTGCCAAGAGCTCTAAAATATCTACGGACAGAAACGAGTTTTATTCAATGATTCATTTAATTTCTTTTCAGTAAGTGCAAGCAAATGTTTCAGGGGCGTCATTTGGGCAGGACAGGAGGATGTAATTCCCCCTCTCTTGAGCTTCATAAATACGTATTTTTTGATCAAATGTATAGTAATACACTAATAAAAAGTGAAAATCTTATGTCGCCGGAGAATCTCTTCCCCCCCCCCCCGAATAAAGTCTAAAAGACACTGGTTTTAACAACAAACCTATAGAGCTACGATAGCACATTGCTAAAGAACTTACATTTGGTTTCAAGAGTCGAAGGTTTGATCTCAAGCCATATGACTTCCTGGATGACATTGAGAGAGAGAGAGAGAGAGAGAGAGAGAGGGATTCAAGTATGGAGACAGAGAGGGATGATTTGTATACACAGATTTAGAATTGGGGAAAAAATGATCGCACAGCATTCGTATTATGACGAAAATTCTGATTTTGTGAAAGATAAGAAGGGAAGTTTTCGAACTGCGAGGATCACATTAGGCAGTTGTCGAATTAATGTGGAGAACTCTTTTTAGAGCATCAGATGATTACGAAAGGAGAGAAAGATCTTCAGAACTGAGGAATTAAGATTTTAAAATATCTGATTTCGGCAACGGGTTTCGAACCACGAACCTTGTGGTTATCGAACCATGACTTTATCCATTCTGCTACGGAGAATTCTATTACTGGTTCACATACGTTTCCCTTAGCTGCGTTGAAAGCTACCTTAAGGGGATATTCCAAAAGTTGACTCGGTAGATGCGCCTTTCAGTTAGGACGTAAACCTCTTGTAACTTAGTTACAATGTGCAAAATGAACTTCCTCTTCTTCAGGACACTTTTAAAAGCTTTAAAATTTGTTACTATTGTTTTAATTAATTGTCCTTCAACTTTATTTTATAATTATTTTCTATTTCTTAATTATAACATATTTTCTATTTATATTGTATTCTATGTTACACGTTTATATTTTATGTCTTACCTTTAAAAAGGAGCTTTTGACAATTCAGAGCAGCAGGGACATACACAGGATGCAGGCCTTTGCAATCAAGAGCTTTTGCCCCCACGAAATCACTACTTTTTTTTTTGTAAATTATATCTAATTTTAGAGATGATGATAGCAGGGGCGGATTCAGGGGAGTGCGTTCGGGCGATCACATCCCCCAGAATAGGGAACTTTTTATTTTAAAAATAAAACATATCCTAAGTACTTTTCATCTTTGTATTATAAACTTAAATTAAAACCTAAAGTAGATAGGCCTTACTACAGAATGCAGGAGAGCTACTTCTTCTTTTCTAAATTTGTTTTTTTCTTTTCTTTTCTTTTTTTTTTTTTTTTTTTTTGCAATCCGCTCTTACCTTGATTTGACTTCGAATGACCGCCCTTCCCAAACAATCATCCTGGATCCGCCCCTGGATGATAGACATTTTAGTAAAATATGCCCTCAATCGCTGAAATAAATTCCTGTCAAGCTTTCGATCGCTGAAATAAATTTCTGTCTACGGCCCTGCAAAACAGTGACAATTTTAGGGAGTGATCAGTTAGTAATGCCTCCCTGGAGCAACGACACTTCCCCAGAAGTCATATCTCCGATAATTCAGAATGTGATTTGTGCATTATCACTTTTCACTCTCAGTGTCTTGAAACGCACCAAAAAGGAACTGTTCTGAAGTATTTACTGGTTCTCCCTATGACCCCATTTCAATATGGCCAACCTTGGACATATACACATCTAAAATATCACCTTTTATGTCAGTGATCCCGAAAACTATCCATTCGACACAAATATAGGATATTTTCGATTCTTTATTCCTGTCACCCTCCCATTGTCAACTCGAAGCCAACCAAGGCTTATTTTGGACTTACGCAGCATCCACAGTGTCACTTTTCATCTTTGCATATGAATTCGACACTAATTTCGTTCGTATTTGACTACTTTTACATGTCACCTTCAACTCTTGGTAGGGATTTTTTCAGTATCTCGCCCCCACAACTATGGAGAAATTTCAACCAACTAAGTATAATTATAAATTATCATCTGAAACACAACAGTACGGGTGATCTTTTTCGCAGAGGAATTCGTTAACTACTGTTTCAATATCAATGTATTGGCTTTTTTTGCTCTGCATGCTGAAGATTGCCAAAGAGCTAAACTTCATTCTGTACTATTGTGCTATGAATACAGTGGTTTAGTTCACTGAATACTCGCTTAGATGATGCTCTCGTCACAGGAAAAGTGATATACAGTTATAAAAGAAAAACGAAACGAAATATTTAAGTTTTACGTCCCACGTTATGCCGACTACGCTAATGGAGACAGTGATGGTGAGAAACGAATGAAATCGTTTAATGAAGAAAGTGGGAGGAAACGGGAGAAATCCGAGAAAACTCATGCACACGGTGTTTGTCCATAATAAAGTTCATTCAGCGCGAGCTGGGATCCAACCAACAACTCCATGCACCATAGGTAAAGTTATAAAAGAATAGGCGTCTAAACAAATACGGAACACTACTAGTAATGAGAGTTGTATAAGATTAGATTTTTATTTATTTCATTCTAAGTTGAAATTTCAATCAATCTTGATCTTCATTACTGTTCGAAATCCGGACCAACCAGTATTCCCTACTAGGGTAAAGATTAATTGATCGCCAACAGAAATCCAAAATCCTCTGTATAACCCCACGTTCCATTATTCCATATACACAATTAAGAGTCCAGCGTAACCTACCAGTTAATGAGTTTTCTTCTTCTTCTTCTTCTTATTTTTAACACCTCAAAAATATAGGCTCATAATTGAACCACTGATTGGAAAAAGGGAATAAGTACATAAAAATATTTTTTCCACTTTTAAGCTTTTCTCACCAATTGCAGTGCTACAATACAAGATTCTTCTTCTTGTCTTAGAGTTTGTCAGTTCTTTTGCTACAATTAATCAGTTATACACTTGTTGAAACAAATACAAATACGCCTCAGGAAGGTTTTTTAGCGTTTCTGAAAACTTAGGTCTGATGTACTTATTCCCTTTTGCTGGAAATAGTTGCTGCAAGGACGTGATAAATCTTTTCGGTAGACTTCACAGTCTATAGCTCCTTCACAACTTCCTTTTCATCTAAGGCTAAGTAGTTACATTTTACACATTGAGGAAAAAGTGTGAAATTAATTAAAACCCTTCAAAGTGGAGTTACGAATCTTCAATGGACCCCATTTTGCTGTTGGCCTCGCTCAACGCACTCCCGTCACTGTTCAGGGTGCATGATGGAGTTTTTCCCTTTTAGGAATACTTTCTGAGACAGTACTAGTTTTATATATATATATATATATATATATATATATATATATATATATATATATATATATATATATATATATATATATATATATATATATACAGCTGTTTCAATTGAGTTGTATTTGCTAGAACTGTCGGTTAAAGGAAACAAAAGATCCTATACTCAAACACAAATCATCTCTCTAGAAGCTCTAATGGAAAACGAAACGAATCGTCGTAAACATGTTACGTTCTTGAAGAGGAAAACAGCAAAACATTGATTGCACAAACGTGTAATGGTATCATTTGCTTGCAAATTTAAAACTTATAGAAGTTGATGGCTTGTTAGATGAGGGGTTAGTGAACAGGATTTTTGTACTGGTGGTCCAGGGTTCGAATCTCGTCCGTTCTTCTTACGTTTTTTTTTTCTTTAAGCTACACTGAGTTTGTTCATTCCAATTCTTTAAGCTTGAATTAAATCTAATACCAGTTAGTGAATTAAAAGTAGCTAACATTATTTTCAAAGACGAGACGTTATTACATGCTTGTCACTAGCTCACAATACACAACTTTGATATAAACTCTTGCAGCCTTCATTTAATTCATTTCTTGACGTGTTTTGTTACAAAACTCATGAATCGTGGCGAACAAAATTGCTTTACCAGATAATGGTGACTGCTTTGAAACCAAATGACAAGTATGAGAATTAAACGTATCATATCTGTAGTTTGGTGTGGAGAAGAAACCAAATAGCGAACGAAAGGTTTAAGAACAACCACGTTATTAATATAAACTATGCCAAAGATTATTGACTTATATGATTTTAAAAAATCGAAAGAAATTTTGAAAGAACGAAAAATACTAACTTAGAATTTTGTAACTGGAGGCAAGGAAATCTAATTTAAACATACTAAAACATACCATTTAGCGCAAATAGAGCGTGGATCTGTGCTCAAGGCGCTAGCTAATAATCTGGAGGTTCTCAAGTCGGAACCATGTGTGAATATTTTGTTTAAATTTAGAAGTTTTGGTGATCATTAGTCGGTGATGACACACGTTTAATTGTCTTAAGGTATTTGAATATTTTGATCTTTCAATATTTGAATGATCAAATCTTCAATAATAATAATAATAATAATAATAATAATAATAATAATAATAATAATAATAATAATAGTTATTATTATTATTATTATTATTATTATTATTATTATTATTATTATTATTATTATTAGCAAAGTAATTCAATAACACGTTAATATCTTTAATTATTTCTCGATAACTACTCGAACTTAAGACGTCCTCGAATCTAAGTCGCACCCCGATTTCGCTGGGCTAAATTAAAGAAAAATAGTAATATGTTATGGTTTTACTATTACTAAAGCACTCTTTGATATTGGTCATTTTCGATGATTTTATGTATCCCTCTCCCCCCTCCATGTTGGGGCCACGGTATGACAAAAATTATCCCAGGCCCGAATGTCATGTACGTTGAAAATTTGATCGAAATCTGTTGGATGGTTCAAGAGTTGTTCTATTTATTTTTATATATTAATCTCCCCTTCTCTTATCCTCTCCTATGTTCTACCGTCAAAGTGAAAATATTAAAACACAAGTTTCTAGGCCCGAACGTCGTCTATGTTGAAAATTAGATCGAGATCGGTCAGGAGGTTCAAGAGTTGTTAATTTTATTCATTTTTATAGATATCTCCCCTCCCCTCCTCCTACCCTACGTTCTACCATCAAAGGGATATGATAAAAACCACCCCAGGTCCGAACCTCATCTATGTTGATAATTTGATTAAGATCAGTTCGGTGGTTTAAGCGTGATGAAGTCACCAAGACAGCATTTTTATTTTTATTTTTTTACATAGTCCCCCTTCCCCTCCCCTACTTTGTGCCGTCAAGGCAAAAAATGAAAACATCCCAGGTCCGAACCTTATCTATATTGAATGTTTGATTGAATGGGATCAGTCGGATTGTTCAAGAGTTATTAAGTTTTATTCATTTTCATATATTTACCCTCTCCTTCTCGTCCGCAAGTTCTAATATCAAAATGAAATAACAAAAAGCTTCCCAGGTTCGAATTTCATCTATGTTCAAAATGTGATTGAGAACGATCGGGTAGTTCAAGAGTTATTCACCACCGAACATTGTCACTTTTATTTTTATATTTATAGCTGTTATGTATCTTGCCCCTCCTCTCCATCCTCTACGTTATTCCGTCAAAGTGAAATGGTAAAATCCATCCCTCGCGTTAATCGAGACGGGGACATATAGCCTCATTGCTGACGTCCCCATTAATCCCCCTACTCATACCCTTTAGTGTGTTTAAGTTAGTTTTTTTTTTTTTGTCTTCAGTTGCAAATTTCTAAGTTATTTGTCTTTGTTTCAAAATTCTCGCATTTCTTGTATGATAATACAAGTTAATAATCTTTGACTTGTTTTATATTAATAATCTGAGTTGTTCTTAAACCTTTGGTTTCCAATTTTGTTTTGTCTCTACACCAAACTACAGATATGACAAATTTAATTCTCATACTTTACATTTGATTTCAAAGCGGTCGCCATGAACTGCTTAAAAGCAATTTTTCCGTCACGAAACACCCAGCAGAGGGCGTACGATATCGTCTACAGCAATGAGAGGAAACTCCGCCTTGTTACGTGACGTCACATAAAGCACGTTCCGTTCAAACACCTAAGCAAAGCTATCATTTTGCTTCTGGTGTGAAAATGGCTCACTACGAAGCTTCTGTTAAAAGCAGCGTGATTGCTTTAATTGAGCATGCGGGCATGAACTATAGCGGGGCAGGCGCGAGATATGGCGTTAACCGTGCTACAGCACGGAGGTGATGGAGGAGATATGAGGAAACAGGAGATGTAAGACGTAAAAGAGGAAGTGGGCGACAAAGAGTTTCCTCTGCCGAAGAAGACCAGAGTTTAATTACCCAATGCCGTGAGCACCCTTTCATGTCTGCCCGACAGTTACGAGAGGAAACCAATTTCCCAGGCGATGTTACGACTGTCCGTCGTAGACTTAAATCCTTTGGTTTGAGATCATACAGGGCAGCTGTTAAGGAGCGACTAACAGAAGACCACATGGTTGACCGTCTGGCGTTTGCACAGTTAAATATTGCACGTGTGTGGGACGAGGACGTTTTCAGAGACGAAAAGATATTTTCCAGTGCACAGTTCGGGCCGAAGCGTGTTTACCGCCCCCCTGGAAAAAGGTATGCCTCTGAATACGTTTCCCGTTCTGGTCGAATGGGACATGTAACTGTCCACTGTTGGGCATGGATATGCAAGGCTGCAAATTTCGGAGGAATCTACAGGATTCCTGGTCGCCTAAACGCCCACAAGTATGTGGAACATCTGGATGAAACGCTTCCGGAAATAAAAGCTCATGTAGGTGACGGCATATTATATTTGCAACAGGACAATAGCTCGATACATAATTCAAATGTGGTTCAGACATGGTTGCAGAGGCAACCTGATGTCGAAATAGTTGACTGGGTTCCTCATGGAGCAGATCTGAACCCTATTGAAAATATGTGGGCCTCTGTTACAAGAACATTGCGGGAAACCTGGTCGAACAATCCTCCACGAACATCTAATGATCTTTGGGAGCGTGTTGAAGATGCGTGGTCGATCTGTTGCACCCAACGCTATATCTCTCGCCTGGTGGATTCAATGCCACGGCGTATGGCAGCTGTAATCGAGTCCCAAGGGGACTATACACACTATTAATAAATGCTCGCCCACAACACCATCAGCCCTCTCGAGGGCTACCTAATTCGACCCACTTATTAACAAAATGTTATGAAATACATTACGCGACACCAGTGAATGTAAGTGTCTCAGTATGTTCTGCATTAATAAAGAGGCTAACGTGCGAGACTTGGTGGCCGAATGGTATTATGCTTGCTATGTAAACCCAAACCGCCTGTAACAGTGGTTCGAATCTAGTGAAGAAGACCCCTACTTTTTATCACCAGGGATATTTGCAATACGCCTTCTGCTATGTCCGCCTTCGTACGGTCTATTATATGACACATAATGTGGACCGCCATAAGTTTTTACTTAGTAAACAATTTATAAATATATGAACAAATACCTAGGTATATTAGAGTAACAAGGGAATATAATACTTTCGTCCGACTAACGTCGCTCTACAAATGTTCATTGTATTACACCGGAAGATGAATTAAATAAAGATTGGAAAATTTGATATAAAAATTGATACGTAATAAGTTAAAGACAAAATATGTAATTATAATCTCATATTTGAAACTAATTTCGACTACAATTAATTCTCTACCTGCTTTCATAAATAATCCAAACCAACCTTCGAGGTTTGGAATGCACAAACTAAGTGTAGCTAAGAGAAAAAAGTAACAAGAAGAGCATAGATTCGAACCCACGACCACCAGCGTAAGAATTCCTTTTACTAACCCTTCATCTATCAAACCATGACGTGAACATGACTTTTGTAAGTTATAAATTTGTATCCAAGAAACACCATTAAGCGTATGTGCAACTACTGCTTTGCTCTTTTTCTCTTCAAAAGCGTAACATGTTTAGGACGATTCGTTTCGTTTTCCATTAGAGTTTCGAAAGAGATTATTTGTGTTTGAGTATAGGATCTTTAGTTTCCTTTAACCGACACTTCTAGCAAATACAACTTAATTCACACAACAGTTAAAAAAAAAAAACCTCGTACTGCCTTAGAAAGTATTCCTAAAAGCAGAAGCTGCATCATGCATCCTGAACAGTGACGTAACTAACGACAGTGCGTTAAGGGAGCCCAGAGTAAAACGGGGCCCATTGAAAATTCGTAATTCCACTATTTTTCCTCGATGTCTAAAATGAGACTACTTTAGCCTTACATGAAAAAGAAGCTGTGGAGGGGACTGCGAAGTCTACTGAAAAGATTTATCACGTCCTTGCAGCAAAAACTTTAAGTTTTCGAACAGTAATGAAGAACAAGATTGATTGAAATTTTAACTTAGAATGAAATAACTAAAAATCTAATCTTATATAACTCTCATTGATAGTAGTGTTTCGTATTTGTTTAGACGCCTATTCTTTTATAACTTTACCTATGGTGCATGGGGTCCTTGGTTCGATCCCAGCTCACGCCGAATGAACTTTATTATGGACAAACACCGTGTACATGAGTGTCCTCGGGTTTCTCCCGTTTCCTCCCACTTTTTTCATCAAACAATTTCATTTATTTCTCACCATTACTCTCTCCATTAGCATAGTCGGCATAATCGTGGGACGTAAAAATTAGATATTTCGTTTCGTTTTTCTTTTATAACTGTATATCACTTTTCCTGTGACGAGAGCATCATCTAAGCGAGTATTCAGTGAACTAAACCACTGTATTCATAGCACAATAGTACAGAATGAAGTTTAGCTCTTTGGCAATCTTCAGCATGCAGAGCAAAAAAAGCCAATACATTGATATTGAAACAGTAGTTAACGAATTCCTCTGCGAAAAAGATCACCCGTACTGTTGTGTTTCAGATGATAATTTATAATTATACTTAGTTGGTTGAAATTTCTCCATAGTTGTGGGGGCGAGATACTGAAAAAATCCCTACCAAGAGTTGAAGGTGACATGTAAAAGTAGTCAAATACGAACGAAATTAGTGTCGAATTCATATGCAAAGATGAAAAGTGACACTGTGGATGCTGCGTAAGTCCAAAATAAGCCTTGGTTGGCTTCGAGTTGACAATGGGAGGGTGACAGGAATAAAGAATCGAAAATATCCTATATTTGTGTCGAATGGATAGTTTTCGGGATCACTGACATAAAAGGTGATATTTTAGATGTGTATATGTCCAAGGTTGGCCATATTGAAATGGGGTCATAGGGAGAACCAGTAAATACTTCAGAACAGTTCCTTTTTGGTGCGTTTCAAGACACTGAGAGTGAAAAGTGATAATGCACAAATCACATTCTGAATTATCGGAGATATGACTTCTGGGGAAGTGTCGTTGCTCCAGGGAGGCATTACTAACTGATCACTCCCTAAAATTGTCACTGTTTTGCAGGGCCGTAGACAGAAATTTATTTCAGCGATCGAAAGCTTGACAGGAATTTATTTCAGCGATTGAGGGCATATTTTACTAAAATGTCTATCATCCAGGGGCGGATCCAGGATGATTGTTTGGGAAGGGCGGTCATTCGAAGTCAAATCAAGGTAAGAGCGGATTGAAAAAAAAAAAAAAGAAAAAGAAAAGAAAAAAACAAATTTAGAAAAGAAGAAGTAGCTCTCCTGCATTCTGTAGTAAGGCCTATCTACTTTAGGTTTTAATTTAAGTTTATAATACAAAGATGAAAAGTACTTAGGATATGTTTTATTTTTAAAATAAAAAGTTCCCTATTCTGGGGGATGTGATCGCCCGAACGCACTCCCCTGGATCCGCCCCTGCTATCACCATCTATAAAATTAGATATATATACAAAAAACACACACTCATAGTCAACGTCTTGCGAATAAAATCAGAAAAAATAAACACACTGCTGAACAAGACTGCACTTATTTAATATAAAAACACATTTACACGTGACGTTTCGATCTTCTAGCCTAGATCCTCATCAGACGTACACTCGTACGTAGTAGTAGTTCGTAGAGTGCACGTCTGAAGAGGATCTTGGCTAGAAGATCGAAACGTCACGTGTAAATGTGTTTTTATATTAAATAAGTGCAGTCTTGTTCAGCAGTGTGTTTATTTTTTCTGATATACAAAAAAAAAAAAAAAAAAAAAAAAAAAAGTAGTGATTTCGTGGGGGCAAAAGCTCTGGATTGCCAAGGCCTGCATCTTGTGTATGTCCCAGCTGCTCTGAATTGTCAAAAGCTCCTCTTCAAAGGTAAGACATAAAATGTAAATAATAAACGTGTAACATAGAATTACAATATAAATAGAAAATATGTTATAATTAAGAAATAGAAAATAATTATAAAATAAATTTGAAGGACAATTTAAAAAAAATCAATAATACTTGAAAGTAAAATATACTTTTAAAACAATTTTGCGTTTATGCAGGGCTACAAACAAGTGAGGAGTGCCATGTAAATTTAGTAACAAATATAATGTTGGAAAATTATTTCGAATTAAACTAGCTGTGACTACATTACTTCAAACTTAAACTTGTGGCATATACAGTATGAGCGTAGCTCAAATAAAATAATCAATAAGAATGGTCTTGATTGGAAGCTCGGACCATCCACGTAAAAGTAACTTACATTAACCATTCACCTAACAGACAATGACGCACAGGGCTTGGCACTACTTTATCAGATGGTTCTATCAAATGTAACTTAATTAAAACAATAGTAACAAATTTTAAAGCTTTAAAAAGTGTCCTGAAGAAGAGGAAGTTCATTTTGTACATTGTAACTAAGTTACAAGAGGTTTACGTCCTAACTGAACGGCGCATCTACCGAGTCAACTTTTGGAATATCCCCTTAAGGTAGCTTTCAACGCAGCTAAGGGAAACGTATGTGAACGAGTAATAGAATCCTCCGTAGCAGAATGGATAAAGTCATGGTTCGATGACCACAAGGTTCGTGGTTCGAAACCCGTTGCCGAAACCAGATTTTTTAAAATCTTAATTCCTCAGTTCTGAAGATCTTTCTCTCCTTTCGTAATCATCTGATGCTCTAAAAAGAGTTCTCCACATTAATTCGACAACTGCCTAATGTGATCCTCGCAGTTCGAAAACTTCCCTTCTTATCTTTCACAAAATCAGAATTTTCGTCATAATACGAATGCTGTGCGATCATTTTTTCCCCAATTCTAAATCTGTGTATACAAGTCATCTCTCTCTGTCTCCATACTTGAATCCCTCTCTCTCTCTCTCTCTCTCTCTCTCTCTCTCTCTCTCTCTCTCAATGTCACCCAGGAAGTCATATGGCTTGAGATCAAACCTTCGACTCTTGAAACCAAATGTAAGCTCTTTAGCAATGTGCTATCGTAACTCTATAGGTTTGTTGTTAAAACCAGTGTCTTTTGGACTTTATTCGGGCGGGGGGGGGGGGGTACCTCGATTGCACCTTGTAACAAATTTTATGCCGCGGACTGTACCTCGTAAAGAGATGGGTAGACGCATAATTACCATTCTGTCCGCGAATTCCGTCCGCCTTGTGATAAAAACCCTACTTCGCTACCAATGGCGTCGGAAGTCTCTTTTATCTGGGGGGCAAACTTATTTTGAACTACTGTCTTGAAAATAGATGCGGGAATATAACATAGGTAAGATAATACGAATATATGTTCGTAATGTAACAATAATTGGATTTGGTTGAACAATAATAATAATAATAATAATAATAATATAATGGAGCTGTAAACAGTTTCATGGGGGTAAAATTTCCATCTAGCATCTTGGTTACATCTTGAAGATTAATTACTTCAGTGCCAGTTTTGTGCTGGATTTTGGTACGGTGCAGAAAATTTCAACCACTTAAATCACAATTAAAAACATATAAAACAGTAAAAATTGTACTACTTACAAAAAAAAAAATAAATAAATAAATAAATAAATAAATAAATAAATAATAAATAAATAAATAAAAAAAAATGGTTGTTTGTAAACTACAATTTTTACCATTTTATATACATATTTTTAACTGTGTTGGTAATGCCCACATGAACATTATTCGGACAATGAAGTTCACTTTTCTAATGTGCTCTGAATTTGTCTGCGGCTTTTTTCCAGTTCTTGAACCCTATGACGAGAAAAGTCAATTCAGGTCCTTGCATCAGCATTTTACCTGTCAAATGTATGCTTTATACAATCAAAACACAAAACATAATCTCTGACTGCATCATAATGTAACGAGGGAATGTATGAAACCATTCCGCGCGACAAGATCAGCGTGCAGTTCGTGAAAAATTGAAACCCTTAATCGCCTGAGTTTTATTTTCTAAATCAAGAATTTCAAACTTTTCCCTTTGATCCGTTACACAAGATCTTTCATTAAGTTCTTTAGGCATGTCCTGTATGGGAGTGTTGGGGAATTTGTCTGGCTCTTTGCTCAATTTGCTGCTTGGATGTGTTCGTGGAATTCTGTACTTCAAGTGAGCCACATTGCAGAGAATTCTAAGATGAACTTTGTTGTGAACTTTCTGTACCTATGCTGGCACTGGGTGTTGCTGAAGTTTTTTTCATAAATAACAGGAAGACTTGTATTTTTCGAAACTTTCTTTGTTTATTATGTTAACCATGTGTCAAGAAGGGTTCTTTTTCGGTTAGACATAAAGTAAGAAACACATGTGCAACATGCATTTCGTTGCATCCCTACATAAACACCAAACGATTTAGTAACGCAAAGTTAACTCTTTTATTTTAATGTCAGACTGATTTCCAGGTTTCAGCCTCTCTCCTACAAAGCCTATGCGAACGTTATGTGATTTGAGTAGTTAGAGGGTTCAGGCGATCGTTAATGCTTAAACTGAGTGCTCCTTCTTAGAATTTAATCAGTGTTCACTTTACTTTCTGTTGTGCTGGTAAAACAACGATAAAACACAAATACAAATACTCAAACACAAATATCAGGTGTATCAAAATTTCAACTAGGTGAATAATTGAGCGCTGAAAAATTATTGCTAAGGTTCGCAAACTAGTAATTAGATCATCGACTTTGTGGATGGATAGGACTTGGATTTTTATGGGTCCTTCAGCACGTTTGGATATATCGGTCTTTCATGTGACAGAGATGACGTCCCTCGGCGAGCACACAACCCGGGAAGGAAGGAAAGGAAGAAGTAATTAAAAGAGGAAGTCACGGCCCCTAAAGAACATACCATCCCAGCGTCTGCCTGAGGGAAACCATGAAATAACCTGTCACGATGGCCAGCCTCAGGGATCGAACTCCGGATCTCCCTAATACAGAGCCGTAATACTACCACTGCGCCACGGTTGCTCGTTATCGATTTTGTAGGGTAGATAAACTAATAATAATAATACTTGCAATATTCTATAATCACAAATCATTAGGTTCACAGCAAACGGACAATTAATTAGAGAAATACGTATATTTTGATTTTTAATCCAAGAAATTAAACATAAAGGAAATGTTTCTAGCCTGCTTTAAAATTTAGAAAAGCTGTCGCATTTGTTAAAAAAAAAAAAAAAAAAAAAAAAAAAGGTTGTGATTTAGTGTATCGTGGGTAATGTGAAGAAAATTAATTCATTGTTAGATATAGGACTCTCTGTGCCTCAAAACATCATAACGTATTTGCATATATATATATATATATATATATATATATATATATATATATATATATATATATATTTAAAGCACACAAACACGGGGAAAACAAAATCCATAAAAGAGGAACACCAAAGCAAAAGGTATTATTACACCAACGCGGTTGGTGCACTAACTCAACTACGAACAAGTACACTATATAATTTGTAAATGTTACGATATTTTTTAAAAGACATCTGTATTGTATATATACTATGTGATCAAAAGTATCTGGACATCTGGTTGAAAATGACTTACAAGTTCGTTGCGCCCTCCATCGGTACTGCTGGAATTCAATATGCTGTTGGCCTTGATAACAGCTTCCACTCTCGCAGGCATACTTACAATCAGGTGCTGGAATGTTTCTTGGGGAATCGCAGCTCATTCTTCACGGAGTGCTGAATTGAGGAGAGGTATCGATGTAAGTCGGTGAGGCCTGGCACGAAGTCGGTGTTCCGAAACATCCCAAAGGTGTTCTATAGGATTCAAGTCAGGACTCTGTGCAGGCCAGTCTATTACAGGGATGTTATCCTCGTGTAACCACTCCGCCACAGGCCGTGCAGTATGAACAGGTGCTCGATCGTGTTGAAATATGCAATCGCCATCGCCGAATTGCTCTTTAACAGTGGGAAGCAAGAGGGTGCTTAAAACATCAAAGTAGGCCTGCGCTATGAGGTGCCACGCAAAACAACAAGGGGTGCAAGCCCCCTCCAAGAAAAACACGACCATACCATGACACCACCACCTCCGAATTTTACTGTTGGCACTACACACGCTGACAGATGACGTTCACCGGGCATTCGCCATACCCACACCCTGCCATCGGATCGCCACATTGTGTACCGTGATTCGTCACTCCACACAACATTTTTCTACTGTTCAGTCGTCCAATGTTTACGCTCCTTACACCAAACGAGGCGTCGTTTGGCATTTACCTGCATTATGTGTGGCTTATGAGCAGCCGCTCGACCATGAAATCCAAGGTTTCTCATCTCACGCCTAACTGTCATAGTACTTGGAGTGGATCCTGATGCAGTTTGGAATTCCTGTGTGATGGTCTGGATAGATGTCTGCCTATTACACTTTACGACCCTCTTCAACTGTCGGCTGCCTCGGTCAGTCAACAGACGAAGTCGGCCTGTACGCTTTTGTGCTGTACGTGTCCCTTCACGTTTCCACTTCACTATCACATCAGACACATTGGACCTAGGGATGTTTAGGAGTGTGGAAATCTCGCATACAGACTTCTGACACAAGTGACACCCTGTGGTGAACAAACACCGTGTGCGTGGTTTTTCTCGGGGTTCTCCCGTTTCCTCCTACTTTCTTCATTCCACCATTTCATTCATTACTCATCATCACCGTCTCCTTTAGCCTAACCGGCATAACCGTGGGACGTAAAACTCAAAGATTTCATTTCATTTTACAAGTGATACCCAATCACCTGATCACGTTCGAAGTCCGTGAATTCCGCGGAGCGCCCCATTCTGCTTTCTGACGATCTATAATGACTACTGAGGTCGCTGATAATGAGTACCTGGCAGTAAGTGTCAGCACAATGCACCTAATATGAAAAACGTATGTTTGGGGGTGTCCGAATCCTTTTGATCACATAGTGTATTTATGTAATGTCAATGTCGGATTCTCACCCTCTTGTTTCTTTTTGTTTAAGAGGCCGTTTAGACGTTATGATAAATCATCAAGGGTAGAGATAAATTTCAGAAATCATAACGTCTAAATTAGTTTATCTCATGATATCTCTCCTGCATATGATACGATGCGATAAGTTCGACATGTTCAACTTATCGCATGCAAGCCAGGTATAGCCCCCCGTAGAGAAACAAAGGAATGAATAGGTCACCGCTTCCAACCCTCCTTGGCTGCCAGCTTCTTGGAAGGAAAGCGGGAAATATCTGGTTAAAAACAGGTTTTGTTAAGAATTTGCTTATACCTGTCGTCCAGTGGTTTGTTCTGTTGACAAAAAGGAAAGAAATATCTTTTCCCCGGTTTCTGTTTATGAAATGTGAGGAGACTCCAAACTACGAAAGCTACAACAAATTAACCGCTTCAATTTGGTTTGCTTTGATGTCTGAAGTTTAACCTCGGCTAAAGCAAAGGTAGATCCATAGTTTAAAATGAGATAAAACCGGGAATTGAAACCTGGACCACATACATCAGAAGCGACACGTCCTTGATTGAAACCCTTTTCATGTCTTCGAAACAAGTCATTATAACCAACCAGAGATGGCCAACACATCAACCATGGTCTCTAGCCTACCGGCAATCGTGAGAGGTAGCCCGCGGTGGTCTGTGTCACACTATCTGTATCAATCAGTCTCGATGGACTGATTTCTAGTTTCTGATAACAAATGAACGTTTCTGAGAAAATAAAAATGAATTAATTAGGTTTTTTAAAAAATATTTAATCTTAATTTTATTGTTCGTATTTACTTCTTCTTTACTGTCCATCACGTCCTCATTATTAATCTATATTTTGATTAGTAGATCACTAGAGAATTCGGAAATGAGAAGTAGCCCTCAAACCTTAGAAAGCCTAGCCACCCCTGTTGTAAACCTATTCAATATTGTTTTATTTTCGGTTCTTACTCTGGTTTGTCAATCAAGCGCTTTAGTGCTTATCTCATGTTATTATAATCAATTTCGAATTCCAAAATTGTATATAGATACTTCATAATTAAAATTTCGAATTTTGAATTTATGTATAGTTATTTCATACTTACTTTACTTCTATATAAATTGTATTTTATTTTAAATATCGTATTAAAATATTTGAACCAAAAGTCACCGCGTTAACCATTATGTTAGTCGGGTTAATCTTCTCCCTAGAACTTCTAAGATTATATGTAATAACATTATATAATATACTGTTCCATAATTCATGCAATTTCATGTCATAATATATATATATATATATATATACAATGATTAAATGAGCGCATACAGTAAATTAGAAATTTTATAATGTATAATTCAATTAAATAACAATGTACTTGTAATTATAAACCATCATTATATCCACCTGCCATTTCGTCCTCTGTCAAGATGTCCACTGGCCACTTCCTCCATTAGTTTGGGCTGAAATATTTCCTGCTCTTTTGACCACTCTCAATAATATATTCTTCTGTTATTTTCTGTGTAAATGATAAGAAGTGACCTAGAAGAGGCCCTGATACCGTATGGTATGGTCAAATTAAGAAGCACTGAGGAATGATTTGAAAGAGGGTTGCCCAAGATGGAATGTTCTGGAGAAATGTTGAAAGATCTTTATCAAACATTGGATTGACAACGGTTGTAAATAATAATTATCATGATTTTATATAATATTTTTGATTCCCCAGATAATACAGATAATTCAAATTAAACAGATTTGTTAGATTGATTTTCCATCTAGTATAAAATAACTTATAAATAAAAATTTATTGCCATTGCTTATAGCCTACCCAATTTGCAAATATATTACAGTGCAGTGTCTTCTAAACGATTCCCCCCCCCCCCAAGTTGTAGAATTTCTCTAAAGATTTTTGAAAATACCTGCAACAAAAGTTTAAAAGTCATGAATATCCCCTAGAGTGTTAGATTCTCCTCAAAATTAACAGAATTAGACAAAACACTGCTGGTGGTTATTTTACAACTTTATCTCACAACGCTTGAAGAGCTTTACATAGTTCATAGTTCATAGAAATGAATAGTCATAGTTCATTTCTATGCTCAAAGTTACTGTTCTAATTTGCAGTTATTCATTGAGAAACTAATACTGCAAAATTCTAAACTTCGGAAATGAAAAATCAAGTAAAATGTTTTGTTTTAAATAGATTATATCTATATCTATCTACATTATAACTCACAGCATTATTAATCTAATTAATGCACTTATCGTAGTTCCAGTATTCGGTTGCAGGGGCGTAAATAAGGGGTTCGCGGACCCCGCATTGTGGGGGGCCCACACCATCAGGGAGCTCAAAATTGTGAAGTGGGACGTAGAGAAGGGGTCCCACTCCACGCTGTCTACGGGAGAGCCCAAGCTTTTAGACGCCACTGTTCGGTTGTGCCATTTGTTTGTATGGCTGGAGAAATCAAATTTATGTCAAGATAAATTTGACTTCCAGTTCTGGTTTTGGAGAGTCGCTTGAGTAATCAATCACATTGAAATTAAGATCAATGTACTAAATACTATGAGGTCAATTCGGAAAAGGACTGCCGTTTGATATCAATGGCACACACTCGCAGATACAAAATGTTTATTATACACATGGGAAAAATATCACATTACATTACTTTTCAACATATTCACCATTCAAATTGAGGCACTTGTCATAACGTTTTATAAGGTTTGAATTCCTTCTTTAAAAAAAAAAAAAAAAAAAAAAAAAAAAAAAAAAAAGTGACAACGTTCTTTCACAG